>NW_021130879.1:0-135125 GCF_004193835.3 Ostrinia furnacalis
CTTGCTAGTTATTATTCGAGGCAAAAACAAAGACGAGGAGGAGTTGGCATATTTCTAAAAGTAGGTATACCGTATAAAGAAATAACCTTACCCAACAACCTAACAGCTGAATTTGAGTTTGAATGTTGTGGTATCGAATTACCAAAATTGAACTGCATTATAATTTGCTTATATCGAATACCCAACAGTAACCTACATCTGTTCTTTGACAAACTAAAAATACTCTTACACAAACTGTATAATAAGAAAAACATGGCAGATAAAAAAGTTATTATATTAGGGGATTTTAATATTGATGTCCTACAGAATAGTAATCACGCTACTGAACTGATACGTACACTTGAGGCGTACAATCTTAAATTGCACATTGATAAACCAACAAGAATAAAAAACTGTATAGACAACATTGCAAGTAATATACCAGATGCTAAAGGAGATGTTCACGACCTGGGTATCTCGGACCATACAGCTCAATCTTTAACTTTTACAGTAGAAAAAAAAGTAATCCAAGTCACAACTTATACTAGAACCAAGAGAGATTTTAGTGCGGAAAATCGAACGAAATTTAAAGAATGTTTATCATCTCTATCGTGGCACTCAGTGTATAATGCGGCCAATATAAATACAGCTTATGATGAATTTTTAGAGATAATTTCGTTGTTCTTTGAACTATGTTTTCCTAAAATAGAAATTAAAATAAAATTAAGGAAAAATCGAGCCGTCTGGATTACAAAGGGTTTAAAAATATCTTGCAGAACAAACAGACGCCTTCGCTATAACTATTACCATAAAAAAACTGTTGACTATAAAAATAAATTTATACAATACAATAAAACGTTTATGGTATAGTAGTCTGGGGAAATTCAAGTGAAATCGAATCCTTGTTCATTATCCAAAAAAAATGCATTCGTGCAATGTGCAATTTAGACTCGTTGGACTCGTGTAAGCCCTGGTTCAGAAAGCTGAACCTATTAACTCTGCCATGCCTATACATTTATGAATTGGGATTATTTGTAAAAAAACATCCCTATTTTTTCACGACATATAGTCATAATAACCTATATAGTAGAAGACATCCTAACAGGCTTAAATTTCCGGCTATAAAGTCTACCCTTTACAGTAAAAACTGTTTTATAATGGCCATTAAAGTTTTTAATAAAATTCCAGACTCTATCACTGACTTGCATGTAAACCAATTTAAAAAATGTCTTTATGAATGGTTAGTTGATAAATGTTTTTATACTGTCAAAGAATTTCTGAGTGATTGATTTGTGTACCTATAATGACTTCAATTTTTTAATTAATTTATTATTGTTAATATGTAGATTCTAATTTTGTAAAATTTGCATGCCTACCCTGGACAAAACATGTTGGACTTGACATTTTCTATCGACCATTTTGTTACCATGTTTCTGAGCAAATAAACGATTTATTATTATTATTATTATTTATTATTATTAATAGATGACAAACAGTGAAGGGCTGATTAAGTGATTTTTTGAGACATAAAAATGCCGGTAGAGCCCTTGAGACATTATTTTATATTTTTTTAATTATTTTTACGGTAATCTACATCTCATGACGCAACTTTTGAGGGGTCTTGTGTAGCGAAAATGTAAAAAAAGACATTTCGGGACACCCTAGGGCACATAGCTCGTAGAGACGATGGCCGTTGGGGCAGGCCTGTTCATCTCCGGGAGTTTACATCGAAAACAAAACACGCACGATGGCCCACCTACAGGATACTATTCAACAAGGCCTCACATACGNTTATTGATATTATTATGTAGATTCTAATTTTGTAAAATTTGCATGCCTACCCTGGACAAAACATGTTGGACTTGACATTTTCTATCGACCATTTTGTTACCATGTTTCTGAGCAAATAAATGATTTATTATTATTATTTTATTATTATTAACGGACAATAAGTACTTAATAAGCTTAAATAATAAATTTATGTTTGTGGTGCAAACGAGCACAGGAGCTGTGGGTGTGTAATGTGGAGTGTAAGTGTTGAGTGTAGTGAATGTGTATGGTGGGATGTGAGTGTGTTAGATGTGATTACGCCTATGTTGTCTATGGTACTAAAGCCTTTTCGGAAACCGGCTTGTTCGGGAGGCTGGAAGTCGTCGAGCCTGCGTGCGAGACGATTCGTGATGACTCTCGAAAACAGCTTGTATACATGGCTCAGAAGTGAGATGGGTCTATAATTTTTCAACAAGGTTTTGTCGCCTTTTTTGAAAAAAAGTATCACCACACTTCTGTGCCATGCCGTAGGCGTTTTTCCCTCAAGTATGACGGAATCGAACAGCCTCTGAAGAGCCTTTAGTACCGGCGTTCCGCCTGCTTTCAGAAGCTCAGCCGTGATTCCATCATCACCAGGTGCCTTGTTGTTTTTCAGCTGTTTGAGAGCCATTCTAATCTCGTACAGGCTGACGTCCGGGATATCTTCGGTGTAGTGTCGGGTCAGTCTAGCTCTTGGGTCTTCGGCTAGATTTGTGACAGGTGTACGTACACTCGTGTATAATTGTCCGTAGAACTTCTCAACCTCTTCCAATAACTCAGGCCCCGACGAGATGTCTCTGCCATCCTCGGTCTTCAGCTTGGTCAGTTGACTTTGGCCAACAGACAGATCCCTAGCGAACACTTTAGAGCCTTTGTTACGCTCAATTTATGTATACCTGGGACAAACAGTCCAGTTAGGTAGGTCCAACTTCGAGAAAGAGGTTAATCGTCGAATCCAACTCGGCTGGGCAGCGTTCGGGAAGCTTCGCGAAATTCTCACGTCCGAAATACCGCAGTGTCTCAAGTCAAAAGTATTTGACCAGTGTGTGTTGCCAGTGATGGTGTATGGCTCTGAGACGTGGTCGCTTACTATGGGCCTCATAAGAAGGCTCAAGGTCACCCAAAGAGCGATGGAGCGTGCTATGCTCGGAGTTTCCCTGCGTGATCGAATCAGAAATGAGGAGATCCGTAGGAGAACCAGAGTGACTGACATAGCCCGCAGAATCGCTAAAATCAAGTGGCAGTGGGCGGGGCACATAGCTCGAAGAGCTGATGGCCGCTGGGGCAGGAAAGTTCTTGAGTGGCGACCACGAGCTGGAAGACGTAGCGTGGGCAGGCCTCCCACTAGGTGGACCGACGATCTGGTGAAGGTCGCGGGAAGTACCTGGATGCAAGCGGCGCAGGACCGGTCTTTGTGGAAATCCTTGGGGGAGGCCTTTGTCCAGCAGTGGACGTCTTTCGGCTGAAACGAACGAACGAACGAACGAACGCCTATGTTAGTTGTTTAGCAAGCTTTCGGTTTCTTTATAATTTATTGTAAGAAGGAACTTTAGGACTATTCGTTACATCCTTCTGTTATGGAGACTAAATAGGAACTGTACCTAGAAGATGATGATAATTCGCAGAATCTAAAATGATAAATCATGTATTGGTATGTTTAATTTTCTCCCTGCAAGCATTCGTAAAGTAATTCAAATAATTCTTCACGGACAAAGCCACAAGTTTTGCTAGTAGTAGCACATTTTTCATCTCCCGAAACACAATAGTCTTTGTGAGAGTATCAAATGGGCGCACTCTAGGAACCCTAGACGGCTTTGATAGAGACTCTTTAATGGCCATTAGTGTATTGGTAATAGCTAGAAAATTATCGTTAGGGTTTAAATTTCTTCATTCTATTAAGACAGAAAATAATAAATAACCTTTATATGAATACAAGCGGCTGTCCGCGACTTCGTACGCGTGGATCCCGTTTTACCCTCTTAGGGATGGAGTTTCGTAATTTCGTAAAAGCCTTTCTTAGGCATCCACGTCATAATATCTACCTGCATGCCAAATTTCAGCCCGATCCGTCAAGTGGTTTAGGCTGTGCGTTGATAGATCACTATGTCAGTCAGTCACCTTTGAGTTAAATATATTTGGATCAGCTTCTGAAATAATTTCACAAATTATAGATTTAAAGGGCTTTTCCAAATTATGCGATTTTGAGCAAGACGTTAGTCGGATGTTTGCAAGGCCGCACACTAAACTTTGGTATTTTTATTCCAATGCAGTTTGAAGAAGAAGACTGTTTAAAGAGATGCAAATTACAATAGTTCTCTACCAATGTAATATTAATGAGATTCAACTCAATTTGAGAGTCCAAAGAGCTATGAATGATTTAAAAACCACTCTAGACCTGTAAAGACAGAACTACCCGTATAAAACGAGACGGTAAAGAACCAATAAACTATCCAGACTAAAGTTTAATTAAATTTTGTATTGTCTTTAAATCTTGCAGCGTAAGTCAGGAAATGTAGCGTCCAAGTAAAAGTTACTAACCAGTAGCTGACCTAACAATTGGATCTTGCGCCGTCCACATGAATAAATTCCGAACATTTTTGTAGACATTTTGAAGTGCTTTGTTTTAGCTTGTTAGTAACGCAATAAATTGCTTATTTGTGGCTATTTGTTAATTTTAATTTTTAAACATCTTTTATTCATATTTTTTCTAACAACAATGTACCTAGGGGAGACTGGCCCAAAGCGGGCACCTTAAGGTAAAGTAGGAAAAAAACACACAGAATAAGCAAAACGGAATACGTTTTTATCGTGATCAGTTACTACATTTATTGTAGTTTGACATGGCGTTTTCAAATCATTCATTTGTCTAATATATAAAAAGTAGGCACTCAAATACGAAACACTATCACTTGCTCACTTTGCCCGAGGGGGTGGCCTAAAGCGAGCACCGGCACACGGGCAAAACGGGCATGCAGAGGGCAATAGTTTTATTTATTTTTACTATATAATTTTGACCTTTGAATAATAAGGAATGTCTCTATTCAAACACAGAATGAGAATCATACTTTCTGTATTGCGAAAAAATAGATTCTAGACATAAAAATTCATCAAACAACATAAAAATTAAAACATAAAACTAATCAGAAGGAACTCTCTTTGAATTATGCAGTCTTGAATCATTATCTTCTAGTATTTTGAAGCTTTTGAGCTGAAGTATTACAGCTTCACTTCAAGAACCTTGTTGTGATTTTCTTTTATATTTATTTACCATCTAAAAAGTCAAATAATAAGAGATTAATGTCGACACTAAAGTCTGTTTTTTTTTTGTCCAATATTGTAAACAATCCTAATATTCCTTTTTAACGAAATAATTCGTTTTAAAATAAGATAAACACAAAGCTCACAACCTATTATGTAGGTAAGTCATCGTTGAACGCCGATATCTTTTCAAATCATTTAATTTATTAATTTTTTTCACTGATATTACTTTAAACGTTATAAAAAGATTGCTTACATTGTTCGACTAGCAAATAAAAACGGACTATACCTACACGATAAATATAGAGTACTAACAATAAAAGCAAGTTAGTTTATATGGCTATGAAGAGGGTAAAGTGAGCAGGCTCATTTTGCCCTGCTCACTTTGCCTTTTGCGCCACACCACGTTTCATAAAACATAAACTATAATTCCTTTTTAATAATTTTCAAGGAAATATCCTTAAAACACGGTTAAGTAGGTGCAACACATTACGCATATATTGATAATAACGTACGTCACTCAGTTTAATCCAAAACACAACGAATATACCTTTGTTTTTTCAAATAAAATTGACGAATTTCGTTTATCGTTGTTCACGCGTGGTGTTGTCACTCGGAGGTGGCGTACACGACTTCCGCGGGAGCGGCGGGGCGGGGGGATAACGTTAACATGACAAGACAACAAGTCGAGCAAATGAGTGTAAGTTTAGAGGGGGGTGTCCGCTTTAGGCGGAGTGCCCGCTTTGGGCCAGTCTCCCCTACCTACTTTTATAAAGAGGGAAACCTGTTATTGGCTATAGTAACACTCTAAATCTTATAATTTATTTTCAATGTATTGCTGTTGGTTTCTATAAATAAATATATAAACATCCTAACTATAGAATAATTAACATTTTTTGGTCGAATGCCGAGACTTCAGAAATGTATATCGCGACTACTTTTATAAGTCATATTAAATAACCCCTCCCGCACCATACCAAAAACCTTGATGTTTCTTGCTTAAAAACTAACGCATCTTATAACTTGAACCAACCAATAAGTTATCACTGAGCTTTGGAAACTTCAGCGCACTCTTTGCCGCTGCCTTGCCCTGCCAACTGGAAGCGTTAAAATTTAAATTTTACCATTAATAACGGCTCACTGGCTCCTTGTTTGATCACCGAAGACATCCCAACGTTTTGCATAATAAAGTTTATGGTAATGGGCAGATGTTTATGGCGTTCGCTGTTTTATTTAGTTGGGTGGAGCCGTTTGTGGTCAGTTTTGAGGGGAAAAGTGGATCACGGTTAGAAGATTCA
This sequence comes from Ostrinia furnacalis, assembly GCF_004193835.3. NCBI lineage: Eukaryota > Metazoa > Arthropoda > Insecta > Lepidoptera > Crambidae > Ostrinia > Ostrinia furnacalis. The sequence goes on from NW_021130879.1 coordinate 6,345, forward strand.
ATACCGGACCCATTTCCTAATCCCAGGATCCCCATTTTTTACACACACAAAGAAAACTGAAACTTCCTAAATGAGAGTGCAAACTAAATAAATCAGATGACAAGACAAGATGGTTGCTAAAGATCAAATATGCGAATTTTATTTTTTTGTATGCAGTCATGTAAATCTCGGGATTAGTCAAATACAATCCCGAAATTTTCGGGATCAAATATCATCCGGGATGTCGGGAACCCGGGATCGAATCCTCTTAACTTGGTTAAATGGCAAGGGAATCTATCTGAATTAATCTCATCGTAATCTTTTTAAATATAACAATATAAGTTTTCAGCTGCTCTAGTCAGGTAAACACATAAAACTTGTTATTTTGAATACCGCAGTCAAATTCCTTTTTCATTTTATTTGTTTTTCTCATGTAAAGTGCCACACGTGGATTTTACTCCGTCGCAGAAAATTTTCATTATACATCTAGCAACCAAAACATAGTAGTAAAGAAGACCTACTTACATTACAAAATTATATTTCTTACCAAAAGCTTAAAATAATATTAATTTTAATATCGATACTTGTTAAAAATAGTTAATTGCTTATTTAATTACTAATTTTAAGACTTAGTAGTGATTGCTCATGTTGTTGACTATCATAATTAAAACGCACATAATATTCTTCATACTTTAAAATTATCACTAAACAAAATATCTCGCAATTTTGAAGCACCAATAATTCTATTTTAAAATTGTCACCAAACATTATTTATATCTCGCTATATCTTTGGAATAGCCGCAAAATGTTTGTCCCTCCTATCCCGCATATATCCCGTCAGTCAACTAAACCAGACTTATCACAGCTTACGGGGCTTAATGATGCGGTCCCGTTTACGGAGGCATCAAATATTCAGCTTTTATTAACCGCCCTACGCTTCAGTCCCTCCATAATTGTACTCATAAATATATACATCGGTTTAGATGGCTGTATAGGGAGTATGGCATGTGTAACCATGGGTTACATGGTAGTTTATGGCAAACTCGAGTTAAAAATCACGCTTTTAAGATTTAAAATTGAAACAAAAAGTATAACAGTAACACTTAGGCTGAGTTGCACCACCTAATTTTGACCGTAACTATAACGATAACCGGTGTTTTTTGTATGGAATTTGACAGATTATTGACGTTACAGCCTTAAATGTTCATACTACCTATTAACATTTGATTTATTTATTTCTTCTTGAAACTCAATCATCACAAAATATCGTCTTTCATTTTTGGACATAGGCCTCCATTGTTGATTATTTGGATGAGATACAGATTCTACACTGATAAATAAAAATTTGTACGAAATATAACCGATTAACTACAACCCTTCCAAAATAAAATGGTAGTAATTTTCCGACGAGTACGTGAAAATGCGATAATCTAAAAATTTTCGGTTTAATTATTTAAGTTTTATTATTGAGGATACTAGTAATATAGAAATGACGGTATTTTTCCACTAATATTGTGTAGTAGTTAGTACGAGTGTGATAAAATTGGTATTAAGTTTTATCAAAACGTTTGCTTGAACAAACATTCAGGCTTCAGCGTAAACGCCGCAATTATAAAAAAATAAGGATACCTAGATTTTGCATGGTTCTACGAGGTACATTAACTACGTCATTAACACACTATCTGAAGACGCCATATCCAGATAATACCCAGGACACCGCATCTTAAATTCGCCATAAAAACGTTGTTTGTTCCGGAAAAATCGGAAAAACATGGCCGCGATGGCTCCGGAAAGCAGATGAAGCTATAGCGATTCTGATCACGATTCTCCCGGAATGTCCGGGCGTTTGTCGGTGAAATTTGTGTTTTCGCCATTCCCTGTTTTTAGGTCACAATTTGAAGATAATTCGCGTTAAGTGGGGACGGACAGGCGTGTTTTTCGTGTATTTTCATTAAATTTATATGTTTTTTATTTCTAACCAAAAGGTCATTCTCGATAATGAGATCCAAAGCTTTTATATGTGGTCATGGAGATGAAAATGTGATTTCAGTATTAAAAATCATACAACACCCTAATAAAGTCATGAATCTGTAATTAATTATGACTTTGTAGCATTAACCTCAGTCAGCGTGAGACAAATTGAATATGAAATTGAATCAAAAGTAACTTTTACTTTTCAAGCTGTCACATATTATTATTGTTTCTCGTAATTTAAGAAGGTATTCTTTAACATACAAATATTTATTCTTACATGCTTAATCTTTACTTATTACTTATGCAAGGTTACTTACCTTAAATGCTCCAAAAAATAAAATCAGCAAAACATTTTTTCCATTCCGTTCCATTTCCGCATTACTTTTCAGGATAAATAAAAACGACAAATCCATTCCTTGAATGTATAATACCATAAATTGGCTACGGTAATACCGTCCCTGAGGGATTGTGAAAAAATATGACATAAAATAAAACCCGCGAAATCAGCCCATAGATGCCAACTTGCAGAAACTAATTCAATCGGGCTAGTGTGGTATCCCTGAGGGAAGAACTTTGTGTCTTACTTCTTTGTTGGGGAAATCAAGGGGCTTTTACATGGCTCGATTTTTTTGACACTTACTAAAAATCCATTCGTTTGTTACTTGCGTTTTTATCCACCACGAAGAAAGAAGCTTTTGACTCGCATCTCTGGAAAATATCTTTTTTTGATGAAAACTATTAATTTTCATTATGGTCTCCGTAACTTGAATTACTTAGACTAAGAGCTAGTGAACGCCAGACCTACGTTATTTTATAAAGGCTGAAAGTTTGTCAGCGCATGCTCCCAACATAGCTAAGAACCATGGCCAAACATGAAGTTTGGGTCATGGTGGCTTTGGCAGACAGACGGTACTAAAGGTGTGTAAAATACCAACTTAATTACGTCAAAGTATAAAGGCTGATTTTTTGATATTTCCTTCAAAATGTTATTAGAAATGACGTCATTAATTGACAGACACCTACCATGGTGGCAGCCCTTAGCCAGACACCTTAAAGTTCATGAAAATGTAGTCCTTCTGACGTCATACTATAAAAGCTGATATTTACATAAAATATTTGAACTATCATTTGATGAAGTTTCCTCATCAGCCAGACACTTCTGATGGTTCCTTCGCCTTGCCAGACAGCTTTTAGGGTGGCTGAAAGTGCGAACGCGAGGCACTATAATTATTATTTTTTGTACTTTTTCTTAAGTTACTCAAGTATTTGAGTCTGTAAATCATCATCTCATGTTGATGAGCTGATGATGTAAGGTAAGTACAACTCCTTAAGGCTTTAGGTAAACCCTAATTTTAAAGTGATTACCTCTGAAAGTTGCCTAAAGTAAAGTTCTTAGCAACATTATCATTACCTATGTTAATGCTAATGTTGCTAAGAACTTTACTCTTAAAGTTCTTAGCAACATTATCATTACCTATGTTAATGCTAATGTTGCTAAGAACTTTACTCTAGGCGTTTAACAACTATTTTGAAGATAAAATTTGTGGCACCACATTTTCCGCGTATATAAATTCTAGTGAGGATTTGGGGGTCCTAATTCAATATAGAATTGTTATAGTATTATTTGATATTATAAATTTGATTATATTATGCATAGTAATAGATATATCGTGATGGTTTCGCTGGAAGGATACTCTGCAGCGCAACTACTTTCAATAACAAAATACGGCGAAACCTGTGACTTTTTTTTTAAATAGGACTAGAATTTTATAGACATTTCAAAGATTTATTTTAGAAACTTACTCTAGACTAGTTAAATCAAAAGTAGTTCCGTCGGGGAGCATGACGTGAATTATCCTACAACTCCTAAGCGTTAAGGAGTTGTACATTCTATCAACATGGGATGATGACTAGCTGATGCAAACACCCAAATAACTTTAGAAACTATACATATATAATATATACTGGTTAAAGAATTGTCCTCCAACTCCTAAGATTTAAAGAGTTGTACTTACCTTCCATCATCAGCTCATCAACATGAGATGATGATTTACAGACTCAAAGAGTTGTACTTACCTTCCATCATCAGCTCATCAACATGAGATGATGATTTACAGACTCAAATACTTGAGTAACTTAAGAAAAAGTACAAAAAACAATATTTATAGTGCCTCGCGTTCGCACTTTCAGCCACCCTAAAAGCTGTCTGGCAAGGCGAAGGAACCATCAGAAGTGTCTGGCTGATGAGGAAACTTCATCAAATGATAGTTCAAATATTTTATGTAAATATCAGCTTTTATAGTATGACGTAAGTAGGACTACATTTTCATGAACTTTAAGGTATCTGGCTAAGGGCTGCCACCATGGTAGGTGTCTGTCAATTAATGACGTCATTTCTAATAACATTTTGAAGGAAATATAAAAAAATCAGCCTTTATACTTTGACGTAATTAAGTTGGTATTTTACACACCTTTAGTACCGTCTGTCTGCCAAAGCCACCATGACCCAAACTTCATGTTTGGCCATGGTTCTTAGCTATGTTGGGAGCATGCGCTGACAAACTTTCAGCCTTTATAAAATAACGTAGGTCTGGCGTTCACTAGCTCTTAGTCTAACTCTATGGTTACTCTATATGATTTATGAAATTAGGTATTCTGAAAAATGTAGGTTAAGCATTGAAACGAACATGTTTATTGTTTTTTTTTTTTTTTTTTAATTTAAGTTCATCACATTTGCACTGCTGTTTTAAATTTGTTTGTTTTTTATACGCATGAATATATTCGTGTAAATCCCTTCCGACTAATGTTATCAAATGATACAAATTGCTTCAGGGAGTTTACCTGTGATTACTTTTCGCGATAAGTTTGGTATAATGGAATCGTTTATCTTAAACTGATTTGGATTATTACCACGTTTTTCACCCGAGCACCAGTTTCTATAATAAAACTTGGAGATTTCTAGGAATTTAATAATATTTTTTGTTACAGAAAATTACCTACTCTTTGTTAAGTTAAAGATTTTATTATTTTAATCTACTTCGCAGAGATTTAACTCAAGAAATGTCCAACAGTTAGTAAAAAAAACAATGTTGAAACGAGCAGTGCCAGCTTTGTTTAAGGCTAGTATTGAAGTCTGCGAAATTTTGTTTGTTGGAAATATTGTCGCAGTAATTTCTTGTATACCTTGATTCACGAGATTGTTATTAAAAAAATACAATGTAATTTGTTTAAAGAATTTAAAAGTACCTTATATTATTCCGATCAACACTTCTTGTTACCACAACAACTTGCTAGCCTGCTACAAACATTCTAAAAGAGGGTGATAATTTGAAGAAAATCTTCATGACTGACCAAAATTAGACTCTTACCCATAAATAAATTCAAGAATAAATCTCTAATAATGTTTTGTTAGTCAAAGACAATTGAACGTGTGAAGGATAATAATGGCCACCTGACGAAATAAATGGCGCCAAATTCACGCATTACTGAGTGCGTGACAGAATTATGAGCCATCGCGCAGTGATATACCTGCTTAAGTCGTTTTAAATTCCTTGGCAAAACTAAAAGCAATTTTATTTTAAACCTCGTGATGCGTTCTTGTTAAAATAACGATGTTGAAATTCAGATCACTGAAAAAAAAAGATTAAGATATGTAAAAAAAATAGTTTAAAAATCCATTCAGTCAAAATATTGGTAGTCTCCATTAAAAATCTTAAAGAGTAATTAGAGGTTTTTGGCAGGGTCGTCGTACACCATAGGTATTACGTATAATCACCCTGTGTAGATAACCTTATTATATCCTATCCTAATATCATGTTGACAGATCATCCTAGACTACATCTCTATTAACATCAGGTGCGATTGCGTTCAAACACCTTCCATGTTCTTCATAAAAATAACAAATGAAGATATTTTCTTTTTTACTCCTTTGTTTTCCATGTGTGAATTCATACAACAGTATGTTTTTATAATTTTTTACTTGTTTTCTTTTAAAAATCTTCAATGTCCACTAAAGACTGGCTGAAAACACTATTTACTCCCCCGTTGTTCCGTTATCGAGCTAGTTGTGAAGAGACTAAGAAAGGGTGCGGTAAAGTCCCATTAAGCCGGTACAATCATTTAATTAGGCGCCGCGGCTAAGCCAGGATCGCAGTAGCCAACTTTGTTTATTGCCTTGCTGCCACTGATTTGAGAAGTTTATCAACGTTCTTTGTTTGTATGAAGTTTTCTTGAAACCACTTTTTTGAAGACGGATAAAAATAAAGTTAGGGTTGATGAAGAGAGATGAAGAGATGAATTGTTGGGGTTATAATCTGTCATGTTAATTGTGTTGATATTAATTAAAAGCCATGGAGTTTCTTCTTATTGCAGTGTCAATTAAAGTTTTGTGGTCCAAGGCTCATGTTAGTAGTCGTTAGTAAGAATTATTCGAATTGCTTTCTCTTATTTGACTTCCTTTCAGTGGGCGTAGTGTGAGTTTACATCAATCGTCCCCGCTAGTGAGCGCGTTAAAAAAAAATACATGAAAATTTTAGTTATTGAAAGTTTTCGCTAGGGGCGCTGTACAATCCGTCATATATTTAATGTAATTTTTTACGCGCTCACCAGTGACGAAGTTTGATGTAAACTCACACTAAGCCCTCTGAATGGGGTGAGAGATAGTAGACAATTTTGTAGGGAAATTTTACTACTAATGTACCTACCTAATACGTACGAGTATATCAGGAAAAGTTTTGTAACTAGAAGTCAGCAAGGGAAGTGTCAGTATAACCAAAATAACCATCAGATTTATTTTTACCTGTCCTCATGACAGAATACACCATTATGTTCTGAAATAAGTATAGTCCGCAACTTTTCAGCCGATCCGCGGTGACACAGTAATCTTTTGTTGCCAAGGCGATTCCCCATTTAGGGAGGGATACTCAGAATTTCGGAAACTATTCATTTCCTTAGGGAACGTATAAGAAATTCGATCAAGCATTCATTCAATTAACTAGTGATTGACGTGAGGGCGACTCCAATAGGGTGAAATAATTAGAGCTTTTTCTTGAAGGTCCGGTTGATGCCTAGGTAATAATTAATGAGGGAGGGAAAAGTGGTTAGGAATTCTTTTGTGGGCGTGTAAAGGTATCTGTTGTTACGTAGTTACAAGTTTGGGTGAGTTTGTGGTAACGAGTAGGTGACTAAGTATCCATAAAATAGGTATACTTAGGTATTTACTTATTACATCCTCAACAAACTTTTATAATATTTTATAGCACGACAAAAATTAATTCTTTACTTAATTTTTTAAGTAAGTAGAGTTAAAAGTAGAGAGTTTTCTACTTTTAATGTGTTCGTTTAACGATTCCTGTAAACACTACAGGAATCTGAAACATTGAAATTAAAATCAGAAACCTGTAGTGTCTATGGGCGACGGTAATCACTTACCATCAGGTAATCCGTCTGCTCGTTTGCCTCCTGTCACATAAAAAAAAAGTGTAGTGTAACTTAAAAGTTATTAAGAGTTGTGAAAAGCTTCTTGAACTTTTCCTACTTTGACAAATACTTGTTTATTTTTGATAGCTACGAGTATTTCGTTGTTATTCTCATAAAATATGGCCACCATGCTGATGGAAATGGCCAGTTCTGAATTATTTTTACCGTGGCATAAATCTGCCTCGTAACTCCTTCCTCTGAATTTTACTACTACCCTTGAATATCGCAAAGTTGGTCTTGCCGGTTTTTTATTGTCGTACGGATATCGGATAGCGGTTAATTTATTTACCCACCGGACCCGGGGCAATTGACCCGGATATTTTACCGGAATGCCGGATTCGTCCGGATGAAAGTGTCCCGTTGAAAATAACGGTCGGTATTAGTGAGGTCTGGGCTTAATGATATGGGTCTCAAGATGAGGTATATGTAGATGATATACTGATCGAGGTCGACGTAACTTGATGGAAAGGTCACATGACAAAATGGATCTTTAGACAAAATAGTATGGCAGATAATGGGATAAATGATCGTGATCGACATTTTTCGGGGATAGCACACGCATCCCTTAATTATACAGACGTAATATCTATATCTTGTTATGCAAATATAGTTTTAAAATGACAAAAATATTCAGAAATCACCTGTTAAACTGTCTACTTTTCTGATAACGCTCAAATCATAAAGTGATACGAGTAATCGATTAACGAACTCATAACGTTCCAAAAAATAACCATTGTTCTTAAAAGCTAAAAGAAACGTCATTATAACATAGGTTTTCTTTATACCCGTTATCCATTCGATCGTAAGCAGATTTTGGTAAACAAAAAAGAAATACCGTGTCTCTTACGTTTAGGAAAATCCCGCCTATTATAATATCGCTTCCACCGCCCTGCGATCTAATTTCCATTCATCGAAGAATGTATTCGTACCATTAACTTCCATCTACCCTCAAATCCAACCCTATACTGGTATATACAAAGACCACAATCGCCTAAACCGAACCTATTAGGTTAATCCTTATGGAATTCGATACAAAATGGCTTTATATTTTTTGGCGGAAACTTGCGAGATTTCTCGAAGCTTCTAAATGTTGGATTAAGATGGAAACGTGATTTACAGTCGATTGCATTGGGAAATGTTTTGCAAAGAATTATTGTCTGTGTTTTAATATGTAGGCCTGAACACGAGAGCAGTGGACTGAGACAAATTTGAATATCAGAGAGTATTAGACTATGTAGGGCTAGGGATTCATCAATAATATCATCATCATTATTTCAGCCATAGGACGTCCACTGCTGAACATAGGTCTCCCCCAATGCTTTCCATGTTGATCGATTGGTAGCGGCCTGCGTCCAGCGCTTCCCTGCTACCTTTATGATGTCGTCGGTCCTTGTGGGTGGTCCACCTTATGTAGGGATTACTTACGAGCATAATATGAAAAACTTTCATTGTCTCATATCCATAACGGTCACACATCTCGAAATAAGTTATTATTGTCGATGATACTGAATAAACATTTTTGTTTCTTCTTTCTTTCTTTCTAAATTATTTTTTGGCTAGTCAGGGACGTGTTAAGGTCTATTTAGGATAGTACCTACTGAAATATTCACAATAGTGACTGAGTTTTTTAGTTTGGTAGAGTAAATACTGAGACGTGATAAAAAAGTGTTTATTTTATAAAAGGTGTACCTACATTACATAATTTTTTATTGGGGCTATAATATGGCGCTGTGAGAAGTTGTCCAAAGATATTTATTTATTTATTATTTCTGCAACCAAATAGCATAATGATGGTTTGTATAATACCAACTTGCAGCAAAGATATTGCATTTATTACGTCAATATTTTCTCCCAAAGTTACCGCACCGTATGCTCGCAGCCTAAATCCAAAAAGTAACACGCTCGAGGGCCGTGTTCCCAACAATTTCAATACATCTGACCTGGAGATTTTCAATAAGAATATTATAATACTACCGCCGTGTTCACTGAGCCGATCCGCTCCCCTGAAAGGCTATGAAATATTTTTATTCGTGTTCTAGCCCAAGCAATAAGGGAAGATTAATATTTTGTATTAAGATTAAGATGTTTAATATTTCACAAGAAATGCATATTGGTATCAGAATATGATTTTATATGAGAGCTCGTAAAATGTTTATGGAGAAGATGATATAGTAAGATCAAAAGTCGGGCATCAATTGTATGAAGGGTTTTTTACTTTCATGATTTATGGTAAAATAAAGTATTGATTGTGAAAATTGATATTATTGATTGAAAAGTTGTTGTTGGGCTTAAACGTTCAATTACATCCAGTGACAGGCTTGAAACTAAAATTAGGTAAGTTTGTAATTCTGAGCTTGAGTTTAAATCGAATTTTGAGAAAGATTTCGAGAGGTTTCGAGAAAACACGGCATGCAGCAGCACATTAAGGCTGGGTTGCACCACCTTACTTTAACTTTGACAAACGTCAGAAATCTGTCAAACTCTATACAAAATCACCGGTTATCGTTATAGTTACGGTCAAAGTTGGGTGGCACAACTCAGCCTAAGTGATGAAAACAAACGAACAGAAACAGTCAAACAGTAGCGCAGTGAAAGGCAAAAATATTTAGCCAAGGATCAGGCTCGGTGAAATAAATTGTTCACCGAGCCTTTGATCAGTTATGCACGTACGCGTATGAGTAATGTCCATAAATTAGTGGTGATGGCTAATCAATTGTTCAAAACTAAGCACTAATGTTGATGGTATGCCAACCCTTAAGCAGGTTAATTAAGGCGTTAACAGGTGTAATTGCCGTCACAGTGCAAGCAGCACAAGATCTAATTCATTAGGTTCGACGACGCGAGAAATTCGGGCTTGCTTGCAGTTACGGCCTTATTCTGCAAAGGTACCTATTCCTTTTTACTGCTTCTTAAGAATTTACAACTTAGACTGGACTTGCTGCTGAGAAAAAAAGCATAGCTATGTCCATTTCACTGTGCCATATAACTGACCCACACTGCTACTATTAATGACATAAATAGTTTTTAAATTTTTAGCGTTAAGAGTCGCATCTCAAACTAATTTGAAAATTATAAATAACTTGAAAAAATCGAACTGCCTAAGGCGGGAATTGAACCCACGATGGTGATGATCGTGGGTTCAATTCCCGCCTTAGGCAGTTCGATTTTTTCAAGTTATTTATAATTTTCAAATAAATAGTTTTCTTTCTTAATGATAAAATGTTAAACACATAGAGCTTCAAAATGCTACACTCTTACCACATTTTGCCTAATTAGAAGGATCTGATCATTGAAGTGGACTTTTAACATAATTATTACAATTACCAACTCAAAACCAGTCCTTAAAAAGGCACAGGCCAATGTACCAACTTTTACATTTTATCAATCTTCTTTTCACAAGGTGATTCATCTATCGTACCTACTAGTTCGTTAAGTCTCTTTCAGACAAATTGCCATACCTAACCAGGTGGAGCAAGAAAGACGGTTAGTCTGGTTTTAGAGTCACGCTGACCGTCAGCGCTGACAGTTGAAATGTATGAAGCGTCGGCGCCGAGCGATCAGCGTCACTCAGGAATGTTCCCTCCAATTACATACATTGATCTGTCAGCGCCGACGATCAGCGAGCGGTCAGCGCGATTCTAAAACCCGCCTTACAGATATCGAAGCTTTTTGAGTTTCATACAGAATCGGGCTGCAGTCCGTAGGGTGTGAATCGCAGTAATCACCCGAGCAGTACGTCTGTGTCGTACGTTTCATTTGCGTCACACGTTCCCTCTGCGGTTACAGAGGCACACGTGGTTGCTTGAGATTTTGAAGGTGGATTAACATGACTAAATTCATCATTTTTAGGATTTGTAATAAAACTACTTACCTACCTACCTACGTTTGCTCTTCTTTCGTTTAATCATTTTAAACTAAACTGCTGAACAAAAGGTCTCCTTCAGGGGTTTTCACAATGATTTTTGAGAATGAGTTTATCTTGTCCAGGTCCAGGCACTTTTCGTGACCCCGATCGTCGATCTACTAAGTGGGAGGCATACACTACGTAAGCAGCTCCTCCCATTTTTTCCTAATAAAAAATTAAACAAAAGCCATAACAGATTTTTTTTCTTTTCATGTTTGAAACTAAGCCTAAAATATCATTTTACACAAATATTTTTCTGTACTTACCTACCTCACAAGTGCGGTTTCCAGTACCTATGATTCGATGCATGGGAGCGTGCGGTGTGAATCGCAGCAATTACCTCGAGAGCCTAGCGTTCCGGTGACGCGCCTCAGGTGCCAATGAATGTGCCAGAAACAGCGCTAAGCTCTGGATTCTGGTGTAATGGGAATTTTGATTTCTAAAACAGTCATACACAGGTCCCCGTCTCTTACCGTAACGTAACGTTCACAAGTTGTCGGAAAAGGTGAAGTTGTATTATAGTTTTTATCTCAATAATCTCAAAATAGGCTACAACTGTTATTCAATTTATCTACCATTTACAAGTTAATTTATTTATTTATTTAAGGCACAACCACAGTATACGATTCAATAAAAATTAAACTGTTAACTAACTAGCTTTCACATTTAAATTATATTAATTAATTATTACCTTTTTGTGTAACACTGTATGCAAATCTTATATTTTTAACTCTGTTTGTCGTATTGTGATAATCATGTGAAACGCCCTGAAATTTACCGCAACCACTCTGCAGCTAACAAGGCATTCGATGAGCCCACATATCAAGTAGCAATATTAGCAGACCTCAGAAATGAAATCGTGATCGTGAGGTGTAAATTGCAACAATCACCTGAAGAACACCATGCACGTCACAAGACTCGTGCGTTAGTGAGTCTGATCATAAAATATACCAAGAACCCACAAATTGTTCAATTAACTGAATTAATAATCCTAGACAAGTAATATCAAGCAACATACATTGACAAGCTAGATAAATTAAGACCCAGTCGTGAGGTGTAAATCGCAGCAATTACCTCAAGAGCACCGTGTCATGCGCTAGTGAGGTGCGTCATAAGTGTCGTGGTGACACCGCAATCCGTGGGCTAGGATGCGGTGAGCGAGTAGAGAGGCGTACGATAAAGGTAGCTCGTTAGAAATGGAATACTGGAACCACTGAGTTAAGTAATGGTAAATCAGTGATACAGAAGATTGTGTTTATAAGTAAACTAGCAGCCGCCCGCGACTTCGTAAGCGTGGATCCCGTTTTACCCCCTTAGGGGTGGGTTTCGTAAAATCCTTTCTTAGCGGATGCCTACGTTATAACATCTACCTGCATGCCAAATTTCACCCCAATCCGTCCTGTGGTTTGGGCTGTGCGTTGATAGATCACTATGTCAGTCAGTTTTAGATAAAAGTTTAAAAAATATATGCAACTAGCTTTCCGCCCGCGGCTTCGCCCGCGTGGAATTTTGTCTGTCACAGAAAAACTTTATCGCGCGCATCCCTGTTTCAAAAACCGGGATAAAAACTATCCTATGTTCTTTCCCGGGACTCAAACTATCTCTATGCCAAATTTCATCAAAATCGGTTGCGAGGTTTAAGCGGGAAAGCGTAACAGACAGACAGACAGACAGACAGACAGACAGACAGACAGACAGACAGAGTTACTTTCGCATTTATAATATTATAATTGGGATGATTTATTCTTTTTTCATTGTACCCATTGCTTATGATCAAGTACCTAGTTGACCTTCTGTTTTTAATCAGTTCTTGCGTTATAACTATTTTAAATAACCAATCTCTTTATCTGGACAAGCTGAGGTCGAATTGTCTCGGTGCGGTTTCTATTTGGGAAAACTCACTTCGTTTTTCAAGAAATACTGCTTGATACCTTTTATTACGCCAAGCCAGTTTACCAGACTTGCTTATAAGACGAACTTAGGTCTGCTGCTGCTATGCTATGCTGACCGATTTTATCGATTATATTTGATCTAAGGAGCATCCCTAATCTAACTCCGAGGAGTGTCGCCGGTAACTCCAGCTCTCAAACGCGCTGCGGTCTAATGACCGAGTGCACACTCGTGTACATGCACCTTACAGCTGTGTAGAGATATACAGGGTGTTCCAGTTTCGTGGGACTTTATTCTTACATGCAACTCAGATGGGGTTTAAGCTTAATCTCTTCGTTAAATGATAATTAGGTTAAAAACAATTTGCCACTAAAATAAACCTTAGCGCCACGTTGATTTATCTCGTCATACTTCGTTACTGGATGCGGGCAGCGCAGAGCCGGTAGTTATGGAAATCTTTGGGGAAGGCCTTTGTCCAGCAGTGGACGTCATTAAAATTTGGCAAAAACTAACGAACGAACTGATTTTAACCCATTTAGACCGATAACTATTTTTGTAAATAAAAATTGATTTTTCGGCAAAAACTTACAAAGGGAAGCCTAAAAATCATGAAAAAAATATTTAAAAAAATAATCCATAAATAGGGAGCCGTGGGGAGCCCGTACCATATAGGGTACAGTAGGTCTATAAGCAAGCAAAACGTAGTCGTTGTTCAAAGAAGATTTTTATTTATTTTGTATGATATAAAATAAAAATAAAATCACATAATCACTAGTATCACACTGGGCATATCTTGTAAGACATTTTCTGTGATACTAACCACATTTGGTTCTTTTTTCCTACCTTCTTCGAAGTTAGTGAGGATAGCTGAAGAAGACCTGGCTTCTTCTGATTTGTTACGTTTAGTGCTATCCATAATCGCAATTAGCAACACGACGATGGAAATTTAGCAAATCCATCGAAGAAAACTCTGAGGGTTATTATTTACATTGACACTATCTTTATCGCCTAAATCTTCGTCAGTCTGATCATCATCAGCGGTCATCTGACAAGACCTCAGTAGAAAAATACTAAAATTGCTTTGTTTGCTGAAATTATCAAATTTTTCATGAGTTGTGGCAATATAGTGAAGCATCAGTAGCCTAAAACAAATAAAAATAATAAAAATAAAATTATATTTTTTCGCATGATTTGCTCATGCATAGACCTACTGTACCTTATACGGTACACCTATTTTAGACTGGAATAAACCGTATAAAAATAATATCAATTACTTTTTTTTTTCTAGTCATGATATCTATTGTACTCTAGTTTTAAAATAAAATTGATAAATAACATAATTTACCATGAATAATAAGAAATTATATTTTCTTAAATACATTGTAAATATTGTTTATGTTTTCTGTCGAGAAATTTCTTAAATATTTCCGAAACCACTTGTTAGAACATATTTTTAAATATTTTTTTGAAAAATAATAACTTTAAGCTTACTTTCATAATCATTTTTACAAATTAACAACAATTTGGTACTTCGAAATATTTTCAAAAAGATACCGTACCACATAGGGTACGGTAGGGCTAAATGGGTTAATTCTAAATCAACTATTTTTTTACATCTAATTTCATTTACGCTGTGATACTAAGTATAGTAATAGTTTTAATGAAAACATCGGAGACCATTCATTTCGTAACTGAAAAAAAAAACATAAAATTGTTTGTAGTTTTCATGACTCTCCTAATATATGCAGACCTTGCCACTAGCAGGTCTGGGGTCTCTGACGTCATCCATTAACTCTCAGCCGTCAAAAATACATCACTTAAACCGCCTAATTAAGCCATATTTCATTGATAAACCAAAAACATCGGCTCAACAAAACTAATCTGATCTCCTAAATAATCCATAGACTGCAAAACAAAACTCTTCACTTCATGGCTTTAATAAATCCCCCCGATAAACATCTAGTAGCTGATAACGTCGTTTAATAAAAGATTACTCGTTCTACAAGGAATTCTGAACGCCGAGGTAGAATGGACTTGAAGTGGGATTTACACGGTACGATTGTTAAACGTAGACACATATTGTCTGACACGCAGTGAAGTTAAAAAACATTTTCATGGCGGGAACAAGGCGGGACTTACATTACATTATTTTAATAATTAGGTATATATTTACACAATTTCGATGTTAAAGGTAGGTATAATATTTCATCTTTAACATTAACTTGCATTCTATGTTCAAGTAAAAAATCAAGTGCTACGACAACTTATTTGTGGAATTGTAAATAATGTACAAGGAAGGACCCCAATATCGATAACCTGAAAATTTTGCAAATACAATGACATCACTAAAATAAACCAAGTTTATTTATTTTTTGGTGGAAACATTTTAATTTATTGAACAAAATATTTACACAGCTTTTTTACTCTTTTTCATTTTAATAATTAATTTATTGGTACTAATAAACTAAATATTTTACCTGAACGTATAAATCCCACTCCCAAAGGTTACGTAATGAACGTGCGGCAGGAGGAGATCTTGATAAGGACCAAATTAGGCTATCTATATTAGTACAGTTTTGAAACACTTTAAGAGATATGAAACGTTTAGTCGCACCTAGAGATATTGGAATTTGAATCCGAAAACTTATTTAATACAGTCCATCTGCGTAACTTGCTATTATTATAAATCTCTGTTTATGTTATATTCCGTTTATTAACTAAATTAAACCAAAAGGCTGACTAGAGTTATTGAATCATAATACATCATTTTGTATCTCTAGCTTTCTCAAAATAATGAAATTGCAATTTTCGCTCTCATGACAATGTTTACTTTTTGTATTTAATTTTTCTTCTTTCGTATGGCTGCTGAACCTATAACAAAGTCATTTTTCGACATTCAATGGCTCATAAAATTAACAAAATACATTTAATCAAACCATTGAACCACTATTGGTATTGGTAAACTGTTTATTTTGCAAGCACTGCAGTGAAACTTTTCTCCCCGCCTGAAATATCGCATACTGCAAGCACCGATGTAATTTTTAATTCACCAAACCAAACACATCTTTGCCCTTCGATCGGAGCACTGTGCAGCATCCATTACCGACGGGGCTTACAATGAATAACATATACACTGCAAACATTTGTCTTTCAGTCGTGTTTTAAATGGCCCCTACCAGGTGCACAGTGGGCCGAAACATATGCATCATTAAAACGATGACAAATCAAACTTTACAGACGACGGCATATCAAGAGTGATGTTGTGGTATCTTAGGTTATTATAGGGGTGGTAGTTTTCAGGCAATATGTATAATGAAATAGTGTGGAACGTTAAGTTTAAGATTCGAGGCTTGGATCAAGAGACCGTTTGTAAAGATTGGGATTTCTTTCGTATTCCAAAGCTTTGTTGAATTTGAGACCAGATAAATTGTAACGGCAATGTTATGCTAAAAATATTTGTTATAATTCGAGCTCTTAATCTAAACCAACACTCAAAATTTACTAGATACTAGGACTTCATTGAACTCGAATAGCGCTCAACACCAAAAGTTTTCTCGTGTCGTTTCAGTGATAATATGAGTTGACACTAGTAAAATGATATTCGTAGCATTCGGAAACGTCATACAAAACTTGATTCAATCTCAAAAAAATTCAATTTAAATTAAAGTAGAGTTTGGAATTAATCAAGTTTTTAGGGCTAATAAATTCTACGGACTACTCCGTATTGTCACGGATTTAGATCGAACGTAGAGTGAAATCGCTCTCAATTACATAGTACAAGATCGTAGTAAGGGCAACGAATGGATGCACGAGTGGTCCTTGCATTTGTTTCATAAATAAATTACTTGATGTTGATATTTCTGTCGCAATCAAACAACGTGCACGTCAATAATGACGTATACGTACAAGTTGCGAAATGAGCTCGCGGTTGAGAGGAAAGAGGAATATGAATGCAGTTTAGTTTAGATAATTCTCAAATGCTTCCAAATTTTAAAACTTTTTGAATTCAAACTCGATGGGAATACATAAAGAACAAGATAAAGGTTTTTATTATTATTATTGGTTTTTGGGCCTTCATTTGCGCCAGCTCGACCAGGTTTTATCTATTGTGGCAGCCCTTGTCTTAAGAGTTCACTGCTTAGTCCCGTTGAGTCTATAAATTTACAGATTCTTTGGAGCGTGATATCTGCTATCTCATCCGGGTGCATGATGTGTCGCCCGAGATGGATACTTCTTTTGCTCATAAGCGGGCCGCATGAGCAAAGAACATGCATGGCCGTTTCTTCTTCTGTATGGCAGAATCTGCACAGAGTTTCCTCGGTCATGTTCATGTTTGATTTGTGTTTGTTTAGTTTGCAGTGGCCGGTTAAAGATAAAGGTTACAAAAATAGGTAAGTAATAATAGACTAGATCGATTCATCGTTCTAGAGTGGACACCCTGTCCGTTGTATATTCTATGCCGACGCCGTCACTACAAATAGGGTTTTATCGTGATTGATACCAGTCGTCGGTCGTTGCGTCGACACATGCTAATCTATGCTAAACTTTCACCAATCTATCTATGCAATTAAACAAAGGAAAAGACGCTTTAGCCCAAGGACTAAAAGACGAAGCTACCGCAAAGCAAAGTTTGTAAGACGGTAATCTAAATACTGCCAAGTTAGTTAATGTAGCAGTTAGCTATGCAAAGGTTTTTAATTTCACCGTCCCTGTTTTGTTTGTTGTCCGACCGGAATATAAGGTCATTGTTTAAAACCTGTTTTGTTTATTCAAAGACTTGTATACGAGTACACTCGTATGTAGATAAGTGTCTAGAAAACAGTATAGGTACGCAATCAGTGTTCAGAAAAAATATAAAAGCGAAAGGTCACTGATTGACTGACTCATTCATCACGAAATCACAGAAACTACAAGTGCTAGGAGTCTCTCCAATTTTGCATGGGGGATCCTTTTAGAACGTAGGTGCTCACTAAGAACGGATTTTACGAAACTCCACCCCTAAGAGGGTAAAACGGGATACACGCGTAGGAAGTCACGGGCGGCCGCTAGTTGACTTATATCATCTTCCTACCTAAAAGTATTTATTTAAAGTCTTTCTCATAAGGTCATGGATCCACGACTATCTTCTAATTATTCGTTGGTTTGCTCTATTGATTGAAGTACAATCAACAGCTCACCAGAGTGACCAGACTAACATTTCAGTCGTCTCTATTACAACTTTATAAGGTAAGTATTATCGTGATTTAACATTTATTTATCCGTGCCATTTGTAAGGACTTACACCCACAATCCACCGCCTAAAATTCGACCCTTGAAAAAGAATTTTCATTTAAAATAGATTCAGTAAAGCAGTTCAAACCATAATCCTAATCTACCTTTTAAATGGCGCGACCAGAGCTTCATTAAGTGTAATTGTTAGAAACACCACTTAGCACTTTCACAGTCCCACAGATTCGTCGAAGCGACTTTTTTCTTGCAGTAAGACTTCCACTGTCCTCGGCACATAAGAAGCTACATAAAAGCGTTAATTACTTAGCCATTGGATACTGGAACAGATGGTGGTATAAGGCACTAGTGCTAGCGGCTAATGAGACCTATCTTTCTAGTTTTTAGTGGATTCTTCAAAGTATAGGAGATGTCCAAGGACATCGACAACATCTCATCATTTCAACTAAAACTTCAAGATGTTTCTAAACATTTGTCGAATAATGATATAAGCATGTCCAGTATTTCACCATTTCCAACGAAATAACATTTGCTTTAACAAAATAAAGTTTCTAATTAAATTAAATTTAAACTTACAAATTTTACTTTATGTATTGATGCATCACCATAACATAAGCATTTTCAGCTGGTTAAGCTCGTTATTTTTAAGCACAATATAAATTATAGAGCTACTTAGTTTTCAGGCACACTTTCAAGAGCTCATGCTGATTAAGGGCACTAAGTTTCAAGTACCCACAGTGTCGCCTGAAAACATGGTAGGTATTTGATATTGCAAGATAATATTAATAGGTAAATAAATAGTTCAAAACAGAAACCTTTCTCTAAAACTCTCCCTCTCCTCCCTTACTACTTCTTTTAAAGGGGCCAAGACCACAAATGGATGGAGTCCATTTAATCTCGTGGGATATAATTGCAGCACCTTTCGGATCGGCTGTAGCCACCCATTCGTTGCCAGAGATTTATCGTCGCAATGCCTTCGACATTTCAGCCGATTTTTATTGGTAAATCCGTCAGATCGTTATTGGTTTTTGTTGGTCCCTGGATTTTCAAAGCTATGACAATTATGGCTAGCTATTGATTGCCAAATAGTCTTACAAAAGTGATTTTGAAATCTCGTCTCGTAGCTTAGGTTTGGCTGCTTTGGCTACGAAACCAAAACCTAGCAAGATACCAATGTCAAAACTTCCATGGACACATTAATAAATTGTATCAGTGAATCGTCGGTAGCTTAATGTGTAGTAGAATAGCTTATATTACTTTTTAACTCTATTTTAAATATTAGCCATGAAGTACCATTTTTTTTGTGATTTTAAGTTACTCGCACTCTGCATAACTTTCGATCAACTTGTAACGTTTATCTGTGAAAACTGATAAGGCTACTGTACTGTTTTTATTTTTTAAGTTCACATGTATTAATTCGTGCTGTTTGTGTCCTTGATGGAGAAAAAATAACTACTATCTACTCCTAATGCTCGTACATTACAAATAATTTTCCTTTGATGTTCAAAATTACTACGGTAGAGTATTAATTTCTCTAAGTTGATGGAAAACACCCTTGGGAAACCTGTGTTTAGCTGTGTCTGGTCCAACACCTTTTTCAGGTAAGTACAGCAGGTATGAAATATTGTTCACGAGTGAAATACAGGTGCTGTATCGCAAAAACAACCATCCATTCTAAAAACTGTACATGATGTTGTGAAATGGAAGCTGCTCCTTTGTTTTATTTATGAAGTTTGAGTTTTTATTTACTTCTATGTTTTTTTTGTTTCAGGAACATTTGGATGTAACTGTTTTACTGATTCTTCTAACCCTTGTTGGTAAGTGAGACAATTTCAACTATTATTCCCTAGCTCTTTCAAGTATTTGTAGGTTTATTCTTAATTTACTAAGCACTTACTTACACTGAGGTTGGGTTGCACCATCTTACTTTGACTGTATGTAACAAACGTCAAAAATCTGTCAAACTCCATACAAAAGTCACCGGTTATCGTTATAGTTACGGTCAAAGCTTGGTGGTGCAACTCAGCCTTAGAATATTTACACGTTTGTTACGTTTTTTGTACGTCTCTACATTTATGTATAACAGCATCTGGATATTTATGTCCGACCCAACCCACTTACTTTACAGCCCAAAAAATCGCTTTGAAATGCAAAAGCCATCAGTATTAAATCAACACTAATTTGTATTAGAATACATTGAAAAAGTGCCATCGGAAATAAACTCTGCATCACGCGCCCCACAGACGAGGGTCAAAAAAATCAACATGAGGTTTTTCCCATTGCATTTATTTATTAATGGGAGGGATAAATGTTGATTTTTTAATAGCAAGGGGAAATCTCCCGCCGTTATTTTCAGATGACGCTATTGATTTTCCGTAAGCCTGCGGAAGCCGATATTGCTTTGAAAAATCGGCTTTGTAAAGCCTCACAAAATTGATCATGTTTTTATAAGCAAATGAAGCAAGGAAATACAAAAGGATCTTTGTGGGACGATCACGAAGTTTTGCTGTGATTTTTAGAACAACTACTATTTTTTATTTAATACTTTCTTTCTTTTCAAATATATCTAAAATATAATACACTCATACGCCTAGGCTGTTTGGAAGAGAACACTTTACAGTGGTATGAACGCCTAAATTGTGTGTTTGTGTTACTGTGTACTTCTTTCTTTCTTTTCTTATTTGGTGTAGTGTACTTTACCTAAAGTGTTTATTAATCTATCTATGATTAGATTTCATTAGCTGATCTAAGGTTTTCAACGTAGTTTGCGTTGAAAAAATTAGATCAGCTTACGAAATCCATCTTGGTTTTTGCTTGGTTTGGTATTTCATCTTGGTTACATGCATTTTTAATAGTTATAAAAGTTTAAAAAAAAACGAACAATGTTAGTATGTAAATCAAACTAATATCGAAATATTGTCGTTCCATCGAGTTCAGAATGTGTATCAAATGGAAGAGTGGTCCCCAAGAGAGAAATTTCATCACAGATATTTTTACCGGCGCCATTTTTAAATCAACGCGGTGCAAAATTTCTGTGTGCAGTTCATATCGAGATTTTTCGTTGTTGAAGTTCATCGAAAATACATATATCCTACTACCTACTCATACTAATAATTATAAATGTGATAGTTTGTGAAGATGGATGAATATTTTTTATGAAACTTTACAGTAGGCTCTAAATTAAGTATTTAAATGCTATAATTTATAATGACAATGAGTTAATTGGCTAAATAACAATAATTAAATTATTGTCGAGTAGTGATAAAGTTGCTCTTACTGGGACAAACTGAATTTAAATTTTATAAGACTGTAATCCTTCAACTCTTCAAGTACAACATCTTATCAAGATGATATTTAGGCAAAACGCAGAATAAGTTCCAAATAGTAATAGAAAATTCACGTACCTTTTTCTCTTACTGTACACTGAGCTCGAAATATAGTAGACGTATGATACAGACACTGGTCGTCATAACGAGCGCAGTACCAAAATAGCCGGCGAATTTGCGAAATTGGATTGGATTGCCGTGTCTAGTTCGAGTATGAGTGCTTTTGAGTAGATAGACAAAGATTCGGCGAGTGGAACTCCATTGGAATTCAATATTTAGGTACGCTATATGTGCCCACCGTCTACATACTTTATTTCTACCTAAAATAAGGAATGATGTGATTATTTACTGCTTACACAAAAAGTGACATAAGAACTTGTGAGTAACGTAACAAAAACGTGATTTTTTATGACAAATTGAGATGATGATTTTTTTTTAAATCCATTTTAAAAACTGCTTGATAGAGCAAAGTTACGAGTAGACATAAAAAAATACAAATAATAAAGTGAGATACCAATTAATTATAATACAAAATTACAAACCGTAAAAATATTAAATGTAATCAGAAACTACCGTCATTTATAGTTTTACGACGTTTTATTAAAGTATGACGAAGTTAACCCTAAAAAACCGTGTATGGTATCTAACGACTTCTCACGGTCGTTTCTATCGAAGAGTAATTGGAGACAGATGCGCTTGCTCGTCCCTAATTACCAAAGAAATATGCCCCATGAAATTATTAATTAATATATATCGCTTACACGTGTGCTCGGATGTAATTATGATTTATGACCGGTAGAAAGTCCACTTTTTGCTGTAATTTAGGATAGTTGCTTGTGAATTTACTGGGCGCTTCTGTTTTCAATTTGGTGTTTGATCTCTTTGCTTTTTATGGACAAGTTTTGTCGCACGCTTTCGAATTATGATTCGTTCTGACGTTTTATGAGGAGTTGAAGTTTTGAGAGCATTTATTATCTGTGCAGTGAGATTTTAGTGCCGTAGGAAGTGCCAGTAAACAAGGCGTAAGAATAAGTCAAGTAGGTATTTTTTTAGCTTAGTCACATTTAAAAGCGAGATTAAAAGTGCAAAAATACTGGATAGAATTGAAAAACACATTTTTGATTTCATTAGAGATTCTCGTGTGCTATGTTTATTAATAAAAATTGGACCCTCAAATACCTTAAAATTGTTTCAAACGCCAAAAATACCATTTAAAACAAAAGTCAAACCAATGTAACCGCCATCATTCAGGCCCGTAATTAGGGATTCTCGACAACCCCATGACATAGGTCGCGACAAAAATTAATCCTTTTAAAACACATACGACCTGAAATACCAGAGTATGAATAAATAACAGGGTCACAGTGACCCAGATTCGGTATTTTCGGAAGCCAATTTTGCCGTTGCAGAGATAGGGTTTCGAGGCTAGAATGTAAAATCGAGCAATTTAGCGCCTGAGTGTTAGATTGAGGTCAAACAAATATACCTGGAGATGAATTTGGAAATAGAAATGGGGTATTGTAAAAAGGGTAGCCAAAGAAGAATGGTCACACCCCATACAAAAAAAACCCAGACCCGACAGAAACGAGACATACCTCAGTTTTTTTGTCATAACACCAAATTATTACCCTTTGTTTTTGTTTAGGCGTCATACAAAAACTAATACAAAATGCCTATTTATCACCAAAATTGGTAAATGTATGTACCTAAATGTCTATTACAGCTGCTATGGAATGTATCTAGGTGACCTGGAGATACAGCCGGATTATACAGGGTGGTTATACATATGGAACGATAAGTGATCTCACTCGATTAATTCTAAACTATACAAGATATCGAAAAACTAGTTACTGATTCTGAAAGTGCTTCACGAGCTCTTTCAAATGGTACCAATAATAGGTTACAGATTATGGAAGTTGGTAATATTGAATTTTTGGATTTTGTAACTTCTCGTTTCCACCCTGTATAATCCGGCTGTATCTCCAGTTCACCTAGATACATTCCATAGCAGCTATTTAGGTACATACATTTACCAATTTTGGTGATAAATAGGCATTTTGTATTAGTTTTTGTATGACGCCTGAACAAAAACAAAGGGTAATATTTTGGTGTTATACATAGATTTCGAATATAAAAAATATATAATTTAACTAATTAAGACATGACAAAAAAACTGAGGCATGTCTCGTTTCTGTCGGGCCTGGGTCACAGATGACCGTTCTTCTTTGAAAATTTCAGCCACAATAAAATGGTTCCCGTAAAATTGGTAGATAAAATCAGCTACTTGTACCTACGCGGTTGTTGAGATTCAATTAAATTACAATATGTGGTCAGGGGTTTAATTTTTGTAAATTTTCATTAATAAAAATTTAAAAAAATTAAATTGTTTATTGACAAAAAGTTTTATACAATTTATGCGGAGGCTTCCCAGTAAGTAATCGGGGATACTTGTGTTGGGAAAGTCTCGCATCTTCCCGAACAGTAAACAAAATTACATAGCTTTATGCAAAATACAATTTGTAGAGGTACAAAACAGTGAGTGTTGTAATTATGACATGTAAATGCATGCAAGTGTGTGTGTGTGTGTGTGTGTGTGCGTGTGTGTGAGATTAAAAGGATGTCATTCGATTATAAAGTAACGTAACTTACTTATTTTGAGGTATTTTAGTCCACTTTCACGGACTACTCAGTTCTAGCCACCTGTGAAGTGAGTAACTTGATTTAATTGATTATCAGAAATAAAACTAAATCTATTGAAAACAGATGAAACGCTGTCGAGTCATTTCCATCCGGATGCAGGAGTACGCCAGGGCTGCATTATTTCCCCGCTACTTTTCAACATCTATACAGAGATGATAATGAGAATTGCTTTAGAAGATTGGACGGACGGAGTCGTAATTGGCGGTAAAAGGATCTCCAACTTGCGATATGCGGATGACACGACCTTATTCGCTACTGATGCTCGTCATATGGAAGATCTGCTGCACAAGATGAAAGCTACAAGCCGAGAATTTGGATTGAAAATAAATCGCACAAAAACCAAAATGATGATTGTTGACCGCGCCAATAACAACTTACCAGGGATTACACACATAGGGAATTGCGAGGTTGTTAAATCATACTTTTATCTTGGGGCATTGATATCCAATGAAGGCGGGTGCATAGACGAAATCAAGCGACGCAACGCAGTCACTAGGTCTGCTATGGACAAAATGAGGAAGATTTGGGGCAACAGAAACATCACCAAGGCCACGAAAACCAGGCTCGTTTATTGCCTAATATTCCCCATTTTCCTCTATGCGTCGGAAACATGGACTCTTCGTGAAACCGAAAGGAAGAAGATTGACGCATTGGAGATGTGGTGCTGGAGACGGATGCTGGGAATATCGTGGACCGAGTTTCGTACCAATGACTCCATATTAAATGAACTCGGCATCAGACAGCGCCTATCAACCACGGTTCGGTCACGCATTTTAACCTTCTTCGGCCATGTATTCACCAAGGCCACGAAAACCAGGCTCGTTTATTGCCTAATATTCCCCATTTTCCTCTATGCGTCGGAAACATGGACTCTTCGTGAAACCGAAAGGAAGAAGATTGACGCATTGGAGATGTGGTGCTGGAGACGGATGCTGGGAATATCGTGGACCGAGTTTCGTACCAATGACTCCATATTAAATGAACTCGGCATCAGACAGCGCCTATCAACCACGGTTCGGTCACACATTTTAACCTTCTTCGGCCATGTATCTCGGCGCAGTAATGACTCCATAGAGCGTCTCGTAGTACAGGGAAAAGTTGAGGGCACCAGACCACGTGGTAGTTCACCAATGAGATGGACGGACCAGATCAAGGCCGCAACTAAGTGCTCGGTTAGCGAAAGTACCCGGAAAGCTGCAGTCCGCGAGGAATGGCGCCGTATTACGAGGAACGTCACTCTGAATAGTGATTCAAAATGATGACCACGACCACTATGACAAGAGTGTACCGACTGAGAAGAAGAAGATTGAAAACACATAACAAAGTTGCATTACCTATCTTCTACCTTTATAGTCGCAGCCTTAACATAACAGAACATTATCAATATCGTTCAAACAATTTACATGCACAAAGCTCGCGCCTTATCGTTTCCCCATCAGATGCTATCGGCTTGAGATGCGATCGACCGCGGGCTAACTTACTTTGTATGGCTGGAATAATGTAGGGTTAATGAAATAAATTGTGTGTTGAGATATTTGTGTTCAATTTTGCTGCAAGCTAGATTTTGAAATTGTGTGACGAAGAGTCACGCAAACATCAAAATGATTATTAATCCTACTAATATTATTAATGCGAAAGTTTAGATGTCTGGATGTTTGTTACTCTTTCATGCAAAAACTACTGAACGGATTTTGATGAAACTTTTCAGTATTAATGTTTATAATCCAGAATAACATACGAGTATAGGGTATAATTTTTAATAAAAAATCTAGTTTGGTAATAATCCTGATAAGAATACTAGGACTCATTTATGACTTCAATAATAAATTCAATCCACTAAAAATAAGCACTTTACGCGTATTATTATTAGGTACACTTCAAATTCTTACATAACATACTCGTATTTAGTGCCTTTTTCCTGTTATGCGGATTTTGACACGCGTGCGGATCCGCATGCGGACAGCCTCATTTCATTATGAAAAACATTTTTATTTTATTTTTTTATTTTTACTAAAATCCAATACAATAGACAAGCGAAATATGAAAGGAACGTAACAATAGTAACATAATTAAATTAACATGTATGAAACTATGTGCTCCTGCCCCGCATGCGGATCAGATCCGCACGCGTGTCCAATCCTCATCACAGAAAAAAGGCACTTACATAGATTTTCGCGCTTATTACAATTTCCATAAGATGCCACGGGTGACTTCAAGTGCAGTTCACTAATTACTGTGCTGTACAATAACTTAGTGATTAGATTAATCACCAACTAACTCTTATGAATAAGGGAGAGTCCGCTAATTTGGACCAGTTTTTTTCAATCCCATTTTACACACAGTTTTCTTTTGTTTTTGCTAATGTCCATGGTATATAATAAAAGGTACATTATTCAACTTACTATTTCATAAGTATTAATTAACATGATTGTTGTATATTTAGCACAAATCAACAAAGTACGAGTTCAGAGCTTCGGTCCAATTTACCCAACCGGTTGGATAATTTGTACCACAGGGTTACTAAATTGAATTTCAATAAATTTCAAGCCTATAAAAAAACTATGGCAAAATATTATACGATACATTCTTAACAAATTAGGAAACGAAAAGGAACAGTAGTTAATAACATAGACAATCGATATTATATTACACGTTATCACGATTTTGAGTACAAGTTTTGTAATTCCAATTATCGTAACGCACACTTGTACCTAATCTACTTTGCCAGTCTTTTGCTTTCATTTATTGTTAGTCAAACATAACTACGCTATTATAACTTCAAAATATGATTTACTAAAAAAAATTTCAAAATCCTTTGGTAAAGTTCCATACAACATGGTGTGGTCCAATTTAGCCGACTAGGTGATAGTGCTTTTAAAAAATCGGTAAAAAATATAGCTTATAAATTCCGAAAAATGTTTCAAATAATTGTAATCCACACTAATTTACGCTTCTAAATAATATATTAGAAACACCCTGTGATTAAATTTAACAAAATTACAAACTATACATGTATTGTCAAAATTTACTTGAAAACAATGAAAAAATACTTTTCAAAATAAAACACACGTGTTTGTTGTCACGGCAAAAACCACATGGCCGATATTAATTGATTTTAGTTGTGTATCGCTGAGTGTTGCAATTACAGACATTCAATAAATACTTTACGAGATATGAGGGTGGTACAATTTACCCGGCGGTACAATATACCGAACTCTCCCCTATTACATACAAACTGTCTAACATTGGTATTCACGAGCAGATCATTTTAATTCTCCACGTACATTAGCATCTGGAGGCGTCTGGTTTAGTCTTGTCAATCACGTTTGGCCGTTAAATTACAGCATTACCTCCATGAGCGGAATATGTGCTGAGGAAAATACATTTTTACTGGAAAATAACACCTATTAATAACATCATAAGACCTACAATGTTTAGCTTGTTATGAAGTCTGTGCTGTATCTTAACTGCATTCCTGCGTTAAGCCAGCTAGATGATTTATGGCCAGTGCATCTATTTGCCTATGTAATCGAGTAATTACAATAATTAATAAATATTTGGAAAATTTTTGGTTTGGTTGGTGGTATCTTTTTGTAGAGCGTCCAGCTACCACCAACGTAAGTCATACGGCATTACAACAGTGTTATTAACAGCTGCTTGTTTTTCAGTAGTTGAAGGTAAGATAGCCAGTTTTTATGTGAATTTCCGTGTGAAGTTGGCTTCTACCTTTGACCTTATCACCACTTTCCATCGCAGTTAGCCCAGAGCTTCTCCATTGTGGGAGAGAGAGAGAGCAATTTAGCTGTCTATAATAATACATTATACTATCTTAAAAGCTGTCCATGTAAATAAAAAAATGGCCATGTCTTTTCATGTATAGTACAAACAATGGCACGTCAAACTAAAGAATTTGGAATTTTATGTGCTTGCAAAAAGGTGAATTTCCAGCAAAATATTATAGTGGGAACGCTGTTGACTGTACTTAGTACTCGATTGATGACGCGCAACACTATCAGCTTAATCAGTCAGCGAGCACTGAGCATTGAGCATTCATCGGCAAATTATGGAAATGCTCATTACGATTGAGTGCCGCGACCGCGTCAAAGCTGCGTAGGCTTTGACGGTGCGGTACGGAGCTTTAGTTGCTGACTGACAACGCAATTCAGAAATTATCATGTATGACGTATGTTAGAGCTTTGTTGTTCTCGTTTATTGAAGAAAAACAATAATAATTGTTGTAAATAACAAAGCTGTTATCCGAAGGGTTAATTTAACTTTTCACTCGAACTTGCAAATGTTCATAGTCAAATAGTGCATAATTACCTATTTGGAACAAATAAATATCTTTATTTCTTTATCTTTAGTGCTTTTGCCTGTACCTTACATACCTAAGGTATGAATACAGTCTAAGTATGTATTAGTTATAGTTCCCGTTAAAAAGACCCGGGTGCTCTGTCATTCGCCTTAGGTGGGGTAGTTCTCCTCCCAACCAGTTTTCCCAAAGTAGGAGTGTAGACTAAATCCTCCATTTGCGTTTGCTAAATTAGAGTATCATGATAGTAGCTTACCTTAAATTTACTATGAGGTCACACACCAATCACAGAGCTCTATTCAACGCTGTGCATTCGATTTGCTGCTTCACTTAAGCAAGCATCGTTACGGGCGTTAGAGCTATGAACCTAGAAACATGGTTAAGAAGTGTTGTTCCCACTACGCCATCCTGCCTTTTACAAAAACATTCGACTGCCATAAGCCCGTGATCCCTTTAATTTGACGAATAATAAAACGGATATTATCGATCAGCTGTCAATCAATTTAATAAAGATGCGTAATCCGATATAAACTCGACGGTCTATTATTTCCTACTTATCGTGAAAGGTTGAAGCAGACCCAACTCGGCTTTAGAAAACCGAAACCGGAGTGCTAGCAAATGCAACTTTAAATTATTATGTCAATTTATACACCTGGTGAATGGAGCCTAAACTCTCCCGATATTTTGCCTTGTACTTTTATGTATGAATATTAATTTTATATATGTATTTATAAATATTCCGAGCTAAAGAGGTGGCAAAAGCAATGGCAAACAAACCACAATCAATAGTATTCGGTTGTCGCTGAACACTTGGAAACTGAATACATGACTCCGATAGATACGGAAACAAGGCTTTTACATATATTTTTTGCGATTTTCCTAGAACACCAACAAGACTATCGTACACACGCAGTATTCCATTAATGTAATAAATACAACTCCAGTGCCCCACTAATCCCACGTCACCGTCATAAATTACTTGAAGGTGCGTCTCATTTTTAGGTACAGGTTCAATCAGTTCAGGGTGTTGAAATAATTCTAGCTCACGCGGTCTAAATGATGTGCACCGAAGTAACTTTTCATGAAATGCGCGAACCACATCATCTTCGATATAGTTATTATAATTCAGAATGTAGGAAAACGTATTATCTAAAGTATCCATTGTTAGATGATATACAATAAGCTTTAGAAATTTTAAAAACCTGCTACGAAACACTAAAATTTGCACCAAAAACAAAGGAATTTATATTATTGGGGGATTTATTAGTACGTGACCGGTTTAATAGCACCTATTAAACCAGTATACCTACTTACTTATTTTTTATAATAGGTACAATTCAATATTAAAAAGTCTCAACGCCAAATTCGACTTGCGAAAGAAGTAAATGGGAACGATGAAATTCTCTTAGCGCGCACAAGTGACAACGACGTCTGCCCTCACGTGTCTGCCCGTTCGGGTCGACGCGGTTAGCTATCTTATCCCCGCTCCCGCGCGAGACCACGCCCCGCAACTCACGCGCTGCAGCGCAGCGAGCGACCGATCTTCTTGAATCGATGTAATAATAATCTATAGGATTAACGCGTTTTAAAAATATTGGTTCGATGGATATGTTTAACCTATTATTACTCAACAATCACATTTGTAATATTAAACTTTATCAAATGCACAATGTATTTAAGGTACATTACTGGATAAGGATTAATGGCGTATTGCTTGAATAAGCTAATATTTCTCGTAAAAAGTACCTACATTATAAAGATTTTATATCATCGCGGATTTTAAAAGGTGTACAATACTGTAGTATATTTTTTGATCTATCTTATAAGGTTCAGCCATCGTTTTCAGTGTAAGCACAATAACTTAACCAAAATTACAGTTAAATCAACCTATCTCAAAAACTATAAGAGATACTTTGATCAAACCAAAAATCGTTGAAAGAGTTAATTAGCATGCATCACCTCTATTTTTTTTAGAATTTTATACCCCGTAGTTATAAAAATAGAGGGGGGGGGACATACTTTTTACGACTTTGAGAGCTGATATCTCAAAAACCGTTCACTTTAAGAAAAATGTTTTTTAGAAAACTTTATATCATTTTAAAAGACCTTTCCATTGATACCCCACACGGGTATGTACATCGAAAAAAAAATTTTCATCCCTCAGTTACATGTATGGGGGGCCCCACCCCCAATTCTTTTTTTTACTATTTAGTGTCATAATTTTGTAGCGGTTCATACAACACATATTCCCATCAAATTTCATCACTGTAGTACTTATAGTTTCCGAGTAAATCGGCTGTGACAGACGGACAGACGGACAGACGGACAGACGGACAGACGGACAGACGGACAGACGGACAGACGGACATGACGAAACTATAAGGGTTCCGTTTTTGCCATTTTGGCTACGGAACCCTAAAAATGGCAAGCACAAGCTGTACTATACGTTAAGGGTTCCGTAGCCTGAAATTGATTACTGTTTTCTACATATTAAATCCAATATCGAGTACAGTATTAGGCAACTCTGCTAATGTAGGTAGATGATTTATAGATCTCAAGTATAGTTAAGTTTTTGCAATAACTATTCTAGCTTATAAAATTCTAGATTTTTAGGGCATATTGCTACTTAATTGATACTAATAATGAGTCGTACATAGATTAAGTTTTTAAGACTTGACGAATAAGTTATGCATGCACTACTGATCACATAGATTTGCAACAATAATTCTTTAAAAATTCAATTATTTCTAATAAACGGATTTTTCAGCTCGGGAACCCTAAAAACTTGGGAACCAGAATAGTCAATAGTCACTTCATATTGTGTTTACTATACAAACCACAGAGTTCCGCAGTATAAGGTTACAACACCAATAAATCGCCACGACATTCACACTTACCGCATTTTTCCTATCCAACGCTCGCTCAATAAGGACAATAAATGTCTACTACCAGCACGAATAGGAAATGTATTATGCAGTAACAAAAAGAATCGTTCCATTTGAAGATGATACACATTGGTAGTCAGGCTAGGATAGTATGTCCCCACAGAGTGGTGAGTTGACTGTACGCACATAACCTAAATGGTTCACAATGCACCCATTGTTTTTAAGCTGAGAAATTTAAAAAAGTCTTTGTTTAATCAGAAGTGAGAAAATGAGCGATGGGCGTGAAATCTTCTCACGGGTATGATTAATTGAGTTATAATTGGGATGTATTTAAGAATATGTGGGAGTTAAGGAGTTATACGTGGGATTCTTACACTGATATAAAGCTATTGATAACATTTGAATTGGTTCTGCTGGTACAAATTGCATGTGCTTTGTGCAGTCATGCAAAGCGTTGTATCTGTAATTGAGTAAATTGATAAGTAAATGCACTTGTAGGTAATTCCAGAATGTCATCAAAAGAAATAAAATAATTTAGAGCCATATCCAGCACACATGCTACTTTAGCATCAGCATTCGGCGATTTAGCCGCTTTTTAGAAGTTAAATGCAGCGACCACACATTCCACATTAAAAACATCCAACGCGGTTGAGTCGGTTTTTAGTAGCTTGCATAATAAAGTCGCGAAGTCGCGATTCTGCATCAATAAAGTCGCTAAAACGCGCTCTAAACAAATAATTTAACAATCAGAATTGACGTTTGACAAGTAAAACTAAATGACATAATAACCGCAATCGCATGCAGATTCAAATAGGTACAATTAAAACAGTCGAGCAGCAAATTGCACGCGTCAGTGCGGGCCTTATCAGGCGCTTGTAATTAAATCTCAATCACGAATGCAATCTTGCACGGATCTGTGGCGGTGGCGTGGTGGCAAGCGGAGAGGCGAGCGTAGCGATAAGCGACAAAAAGCAAAATACCTTACTTCTAAATCATTAATACTGAAACTGTCTATACTCGACGCAAAGATTCGTGACAGGCGGGGCCTTAAAAGTAATTTTTGAAACAGAGCACACTCGGATATATTTTATTATTTATTACGTATTATAAACAACGCAATGCCTGCCACCGTGTGACGTCACCCATAACCAGTGTAAGTGCGAGAGAAAGCGAGATATGCACTGTTTTATTATGACACCGCCTGCCACGAGTATTTGCGCTGAGTATAATATTTTTTAGTAAATCACTGAATCTCTTTACTGCACAGCAAAAGCGAAATTTGAAAATTAAATAGAACAGCACCAATTAGCCGAGAAGGCGCTGTAATTGCACTATTATTTATTAGCCTTTTCACCTCTGGTAAGCTCGAAAGATTCGTGTTCCTCCTGAATACTTTTTGTTAATGAGAACTTACAGTGTGAAAAGATTGCTCAATCTTGATTGTGATCAAAGCTTTACTTTCTTATAACTTACCTTTGTTTAGCTATCATATAATAATCTACAGCTTGGCTGACTATAAAACCTTCGCAATGATTGTGATTCATGTAAATCCTTTTTGTTAAAAAATATACGAATAAACGCTATCTCCATGTTACTGTAAACGCTACCTTCATGCAATGAATCACCGATGACAAGTAATATGTTTTGTGAACGCAATAAACAGCAAGTTGTACCTGTCAATAAAATAATGCCTTTCGAACGAGAAAAATAAGTGGTGTAATGACTGAAGCAAAAGTCCATTGAAAATGAATGAAA
Organism: Ostrinia furnacalis; assembly: GCF_004193835.3. Lineage (NCBI taxonomy): Eukaryota > Metazoa > Arthropoda > Insecta > Lepidoptera > Crambidae > Ostrinia > Ostrinia furnacalis. The sequence goes on from NW_021130879.1 coordinate 39,774, forward strand.
CCCTTGAATGACGCCTTGATTTATTAAGCTTTTGAATTTTTAATGACTGTATGAGATTGCAATTTAAAACAATGAAGTAAGTATGTAATTCCTGCGAGTGTTGCAAATTACCTGCTGTATTGTAATTTAGTTGTGACGGATTTTGGAGAGTGCATTTCATTACAGATATTTTTTTTAATCTTCAAGGTTCAATTGACGGGTCATGATCCTTGTATCAGTTTTTGTTTAGAATAACAAACTTACTATTTCATGATCGTTCATGTAGATGACCCTACCTATACAGCCCGCCAACAGCCCAGTGGCTTGTGTCGACAGCTTTATTTTAGTAGGTTCTATGACTTTTGACAACATGTCAAAAGTCGACGACTCATGTCAGCATGTCAGGGTTTGGTGTGTAGACTATAGATGACCCACGCTGAACTGTCCCACCAAATTCAATGACATCTGGGGGTGCACAGGGGGTGCTACCATCGTTCAACTTTATGGTTTCCAACATGGCATAAATCGGAACCAGCGATCCGGTATTGAAGGTGGCGCCCCACTGTCAATGTCATGGACAGGACAGTTCAGTATTTTGGAACTATATATCGTCCATTTGCGACGACACTGTGATATATCAAAAACAGTGGTTTTACAGAAATCGACTTTTTAACTTTTGAATGACCATAACTCTTAAAAGAAGATTAGGATTACCTAATTGTGTGTGAAACGTTTAAAGATTAACTAATAATTAATTTAAATATTTATAGTAAGACATAACTTTGCGTCTAAATTGATGAAATTAAAGCGATTGAAAAAAAAAGAGACAACTTATCACGTTGTTCTAGTAAAAAATAATATTTTGAAGATGGTAAGTTCAGTTGTCACGTTGAAGATGATGTAAAAAAATATATTTATATAAGTCATTATTTAGATAACACGTTGATCTTGAAAATTTTTATTTTATTTTAATAACATTACAATCAGTAAAAATGAGGTAATTTTTGGAACAGGCGAATATTTCGCTTTGCCATGTTAAATTGCACTTATAAAAATATTATCTAAGTAGACAGACAGTTGTATACATACAATATTTAAGCTCACATTAAGTTTTCTTATTCTAAAAACTAATGCTTATCAAAATAAACGAAAAACTCTCAAAAGTAAAACCTCTTAAACTACTAGGTACAAAAAAAAACACAGTAAGAGAAACTGTACTAAGTATGTATGTATGCCGAAGAAAAAATTGTAGGTACCTACTAGGTTAGTAAATAGATGTTTTTTAACTGACTAGTTATGACAATTTAATCCTAAAATTATCAACGCAAAAATCGCCGTCTCCGGCGCATAAAATGGCAAAAAAGCGACATTTTGGTACCTTTTAGGGTGTTTTAATTTTTTATACTTATTTAAAATTAAATTTATAAAAGATATTTAAATAATGTATTAATAGTGAAAAATAACAACCACTATTTATAAATAATGTAGCCATTTTATTGGCGTAGTTTTTCTGAAATAGTTATACCTATTGCAATGTTATTATACAAAACAATGTTGCGCCCGCCAAAGTATATTTGGGCAAGAAGCGATAAAATTCCATCAATTGCTGATTATCTGTAATTATATTAAAACATTAAAATACTTTTTTTGCAGAAAGCAAAACATAGCCAATACAGCTAAGTAACATTGAATAATTACATAAATAAATAAATATCTGGGGTCATCCAACGCATTGCTATTCAAGCATACTTCGACTAATAGATAATTTTGCTAGCTATCGTCTTAGATTAAGCTAATCTAAGGCTATCGTATGTTAATATAAAATATTTTGCTTGTTGTGTCTGTAAAAACAGACAGTCGTATAAGTATGTTTTATTTGCACTGTATTTCTAGTATTTGAACTATTCTTCAAAACGAATGTATGTTTATCAGTCTACATCTACTCATATTAGTTCCGACGTTATTGTAGCTCAAAGAGACACTTTCACAGCGCTCGCATAGCGCTGTTAGTCATGTTGTCGGATTAGGTTGTGGAATTCCTTCAGGCAGTGCATCGCCACAAATTATGTTAACCTTTGCTTTTTTGCATTGCTAGTCTCCATCTGTAATGATATCTGGAGTTTAGTATTACTGTTTAGCGTATACAGAGCGACAAGTAGATATACCATTCCATTTCAATAACATGTATACTGCAATAACAGAACATCAACAAATGACCTACAACATATTTTCAATATAGGAAAAATTTTCATCATCTACAACGTTACTAGTTAAGATGTCCCGATGATACTTCGATTTTCTTACAAGAATAACGTGACATATAAATAATTTCTCTTTTACTTTGCTTTTTGTTTTACAAGAACACTGTGATAAGTATGACGTGCCACATTGTCGAATAAAATAAGAATATTTTAAAAACTTTCCTTTGTCATCAATACCGCGGTATCCTCTAGATGTCACGTTTTTCTTAAAAACGAAGAGCACCTCACATCTCAAAGCGCAGGTGGCAACTGAACTGTCACAGTGTCGAAGCCAACTAGATCGCCGAACGAGCCAGCGCTATAACGTAATATTTTGTCTCTTTCTCTCATAGTATTGTTGTTTTTGGAGTAACAAATACCCTGTTTTTGGAGATAAAAGAACGCAAGATCGCGGTTCAGAATTTCGGTAAAACAAAAAATCGTATATGTCAAGATGTCACAGTGTCGTCGCAAATGGGCGATATGTAGCATAATGATCAATCATTATGCTACATATATAGTTCCAAAATAATGTCAACATTGGACACATGGCTATCCTAAATAATATAGCGTGTGGTACCAATCTCATTCAATCCTCTAAAATGTATTTCAAAACTTACTTTTTAAGCTACAACTCAAAATTCAACTCTCTTCTGACGAACAACGCGGACGTATTTATTTTAGGAGCCCTGAAATAGGTGAAACTTTCCTTTCGGGACGCGGTTGTTAGAAAATATTTTTGTATTTCTGAGTTTAACTTTTATTTCACGTCCTGAAAACAAGTTTATTTTGTCCCAGCTCAAAGAATAAAAGTTCAGAAGGCTCATCTTATTTTAAAGAGCAAGAGAAGTGTCTTTTATACCATAGGACTATCGATGTGCCTCGGAGGCTACAATTTTGCCCGCAGTGACAATGCTTTGTATGTCTCAAGTAGCTATAATATGAGTTATATTTTTATTTTATTTGCCAATTAAAAATATAGACTACAATGTGTATTTCAAATAAGTACTGTAGACATTATGGGTAAGTTATTTGCCATTCCCTTTAAGGCAATAAAGTATTTTATTAACTTTCAGGTTTAAGGTAGATCACGATATAAGTATGTATGTCATAGAGTCCGTTAATCGTTTTCTCTTTATTCCAGTAAGAGTTTAATTAAACATTCGTTCGTTCGTTCGTTTCAGCCGAAAGACGTCCACTGCTGGACAAAGGCCTCCCCCAAGAGATCCGTAGAGGAGATCCGTAGGAGAGATCCGAGAGGAGATCCGTAGGAGAACCAGAGTGACTGACATAGCCCGCAGAATCGCTAAAATCAAGTGGCAGTGGGCGGGGCACATAGCTCGAAGAGCTGATGGCCGCTGGGGCAGGAAAGTTCTTGAGTGGCGACCACGAGCTGGAAGACGTAGCGTGGGCAGGCCTCCCACTAGGTGGACCGACGATCTGGTGAAGGTCGCGGGAAGTACCTGGATGCAAGCGGCGCAGGACCGGTCTTTGTGGAAATTAAACACTATTTTGTTTAAATTACTCGTTTATCGCTGGATGCAGGCCGCCACCAACCAGCCATTGTGGAAATCATTGGGGGAGGCCTATGTTCAGCAGTGGACGTCTTAGGCTGAAATGATGATGATGATTCGTTTATTGTAAGATCTGAGGCCTCGCCAGCGGGGTCCTTACAGTTTCCTACCTACTTTCAGGTTCCATACTCATTCAGCTCAGTGAATGACCACATTATGCAAAACACGTCAGCGGGACAGCGCTGTTCCCAGTTTGTGGACTTTGTTCACGCTCGATTAACTTTTGATTTTAGATTGAGTTTTGATTTTAGACTCATGCACACTTTGTCTGATATTTTGCGGTAAACCTGAGTATAAATGCTGTTACAGTTTGACATAAATGTTTTGCAAAGGGTGCTAAAAAACTTGTTATTGGTGAAATCATAATATTTTTACCAATCGATTCTTTGACTGTCGGTTTCTCTGTGAATTAGGTCCACTTTTAAAATAATACACCCTAATTTCGGGAAAAATACTACGTCAGGTTCGGAGTGTCATTAGGATAAATCAATTAGCCTATTTTGTATCTATTTTTGGGCAATTAAGTTTTAGACTAACCAAATTCTATCTAGTGAACGCCAGACCTACGTTATTTTATAAAAGTTGAAAGTTTGTCAGAGCATGCTCCCAACATAGATTTTTACAAGACTAGACCTTACTTACCTACGTCACTTACGAGATGACTCATATAATGAGCATTCAATATGAAAGAAATACAGGAAAATTAATTTAATCGTCATATTATTAGCAAATAACCCGTAAATTATTAAACTCAATCTGTCCACACGGGTTGACTTATTAATCACTTGCATGGGGAAGGCGGTCGTCGGTCCTAAGTAAATATCGTCCGCCAATCCCATCAATTATGGAACCGCGAATGTAATTATTAGTGTGATTATTTAATAAGTTCTGGTAAGAGGGTTTGGTAAAGGTGAAATTATATGACGTCAACATCGTTAGTATGTTTAAAATATGTTTTAAAATAACTTTAAAAATCTTACTTAGTTCCTTAATTAGCTTATGTAGTTCCTTTGGTTAAAAAAAATACACAAAAGTACGTTGTTGTCCCGTGATACGTTCTATACTGTTTAAAATTCATAAAAATTATGTCGTTTTATTAGTTTTCCGTCACGTAGGTATCCGACACTCTACCTCGAGCCGTTTTCGAAAAAATCAAGCGTTATTATTTGCATTTTTTTATTATTTAAAGCACGTAGGTAACTTACATCTTTAACAAAGTAACTATCATAAAAACCTAACCTCTACCTATAAATATACTGATCCTCTACCACATCAAACACATTCATAAAAAATATCAGCATGTTTATCTAAATTGAGGAACAATTTTATGTCGTGGATAACTCGCGGGCTCGGCATATCGGAGGCGAGCGGCATGCTTTGGGGCCCCTGTTCCGATGGGGGTTCCATGGTGACCCAATTCTTGACATTGCATCTTCTTGAGGTAGAGATGACAAGATTAGTAGAATGTTTAAGATTTTATAAAATACTAGCGGCCGCCCGCGACTTCGTTCACGTGGATTCCGTTATACCCCTTAGGGGTGAAGTTTCGTAAAATCCTTTCTTAGCCTACGTCATAACATCTACCTGCATGCCAAATTTCAGCCCAGATCCGTCCAGTGGTTTGGGCTGATAGATCTCTATGTCAGTCAGTCACCTTTGAGTTATAATTATATATTTAGATAGATTCCTTTGTTAGTGTCAGTGGAGGATTTAGTATTGTTCCAATTAGTCAGTAGTATAATGGATGAAGTAGTTTTGGTAACATAATGTTTTAATAACCTTACTGATGATTTAACGATAGAAACGTCAAAAAAGCAAAGTAAAGGATCCTATAAAGGATGCACTGCAGCGTGGAGGCTTCATCCGAACTCCGAACCGAAGGGTGACTCATTCAATACTCAAATACGCGGGACTAATAAGTAAGAATGAGTTTCCACCAGAGATGTGCGAGGATGCGAAGCGAGGAATGTGTTTGTTAAGAACTAATAGAATGGCTTCATTAATTTACCTCGCCTCGATAAATGAAGCGATTCTATTGGTTCTTTTCACATCTCTGGTGGAAACGCAGACTAGGTAACTACAAGACATGTTACTCTTATGGCTCAGCGACCCAAAGTGTGTCTTAGCCTCCGATTAGGGATGCCGCCATTTACTTTAGTCTTGTGCGTTTTCAAAGAGCCTCTAAACTTTTGCTATAGCGTCGATGACAAAGCTACTATTGACAGATACAGACACACTTTATGACAAATTGTTGGATCATTTAGATGGGGCTTTCCCCGATAAAATTACGGAACTATTAAATAAAACCAGTTGCCATCTATCTACAAAATATAAGATACTAGATAACAAAAGGTTATTCATTCCATTCACTCTATATTCTCTATTCGCTCTATAAATCATCATTAAAATGAATAATGCCGACCAGATCTGAACTTGAACTGGTTTTGTCATAATGAGACCAAAATGTCTTTTGACAGATGTGTCTCAGATTTAATCTCGTTTTCGAGAGATTCCTTTAAGATAAGCTTAAAAAATTACCTCAAGATTTAAAGAATCCGGGCGATTTTTGAGGTATTCGAATGAATTGGGCGGCAAGTTTGTTTTAATTATAATAAATGAAGGCAGAATTTTATTAATCGAATATTTTTTGTGGAAACCTTTTAAAAAATGCCGTTTTCACTTTAGGTAACGAGTGTTGGACAGTAGGTAAATTAAACAATTTTGAGTTATCATTAATTTATTAGTATTGGGTATCAATTAGAATTTGGAGCCTCTTAACATAGAAGTTCCAGTTTTGATCTCTAGTTTCAACACACGTAGTTAACGCTTTGAATTGTGTTTGTTCCTAGATTGTTTAGTTCAATCGACCTAATTATTTGGAGAGAAATACCTACTTGTGCTTCAAAGATAACTTTTAGATGTCGATTCTATTAAATAACAGTCCATTAGATACCAGGAACTGTAACCTAAGTTTGTCACCCAAAGTCTCAATTACTCGTACCGAACCGTTCGAAACTTCTCAAATCAATTCATGTTGTAACAATAGACACGTTATACTACGCAAACGTATCCGAACCCTCGATAAACTATCTGATCAAACTTGTATTTGCTTTCAGAAATTGAATTAACGGTATGTACATTACTTGTTGTTTTAGCGAACTCTAAAATAACAGATCTGTTTCCGCAGAACACGGGTGCGGAATATGTAATTTTGGAATGTAGTCGAGTGGTTGGGAGATTTAGGCTTCAGTCTGAAGTTATTGCTTTGAGTCCCTAGTTTGGTTAAGACTCCAGGCGCGTATTAATCTGACAGTATCATCCATCCAGCTTCTATAAATAGACAGATGCAGTAGTCGAATTGCATGGTTTGATAATGTTACGTAAACAATTGCAAATGCATTAATTTCTTCCAGAAAACAAGATATCTAGGCAAAACTTGGTTTTGTAATGCTTATTCGGAACATTTTTAATACGCACTTTACATTTGTTTGCTTGTTTGCCTCCTATTCCATAAAAAAAAACGTTAGTGTAATTTAGTGATCTATGGACAAAGACACCTACTAATAAATTCTCACTATAACGGGATTCGGCAACAAACACTTTTAAAAAGGTAACCTTCCCGACGTTTCCCGAATTTAAAATATTTACACATGTACTAATACTATTAGCGAAAAAGTTTGAGAGGATGAACATGGATTATTTTAGACCTTCATGCAAAAACTACTTGTTTTGATTAAGGCAACTTTTAATCAAAACCTACGTGGACAATGTCGCAGATAAAAGCTAGTTTCTAAACTAACGTCTTACTGCATCCTATTGACAAGCAACTCCGTTTACCGCCATCGACTTGATGGAACGTCCCTTCACAACACGTAATGTTAACTGAACAAACATTGCAGAGAAATTACAAGTTACAACTGTACACACACGCAAAGCTATTTGCAAATATTGAATGACGTCTGGAGAGGCCAGACGCTTCCACGTCCAAACCCATCAGAGTATTGTCTATGCTTGCGATGCTAAACTAAACGTTACTGTTTGTTTGTTTAAACGTATTGAAGGCAGGGGAGAGTAGAATAATTAATTTACAACGGAACTCAAGCTAAACTTTCAGGCATATTGGGTCATGTTTTGTTATGTAGGTTAGGTTTGGCTGGTGTGCTGACGACTATTTAAGAAAGAAAGAAATCGAGTTAATGAAGCCTTTGAGGGTTTATAAGCAGTTAAGTATAAAAACAATGTTAACAGCATTGTTGCAGTTAGAGGTAAGATAGCCAGTTCCTCCGTGGTTGAGCTCGCTTCCACCTTCGGCCTGATCGTCACTTACCATCAAGTGACATACAGGCCAAGAGCTTCCTCGTTGTGGATAAAAAAAGTATAGAACAGAAAACAATTGGGAAAATTATTGTTACTTATCACGTTGAAATTAAAGACGATCCTACACGACACTATGCTACTACTCATACTCAACATGACTATGTTTATTTTAACGAGTTCACACATAGTAAGACTCCACGCAAACTACAGACTTATAGTCAGCCGATAGTTGGGCCCGATTCTAATTTGTATGAAAAATCGGTCGATACCAATGTGCACTTTCATACATGTCCATACTGATCAACAGCCTGACTCAACAATCGGCCGACAAAAGTCGGTGATCTGCGCCTATGGTTTCATAATCAATATTTTTTTTTAAATTTTCCTGTCAAAGGTTCGTTCTAGTTATCTGGCTAATAATAATTCTTGCTCAAAACAAATGCCCATATGCATATGTTATAGTCAAACCTCGAAGTTCCGGCACTCCTAGGTTTGACTAGTCAACCCTCAGGTCTGACTAGAAGTCTTAGTCAAAGCCCAAACATTTGACTAAAGAATGTTAGTCAAACCTAGGAGTAACTAATTTGGTTAGGCAAACGTCGAAAATCAATTTTATGAAATCGGGGTTTGACTAGTCAAATCTCAATATTAAGATTTAGAATGTCTTACTTTGTTAGATTAGGTGTAATAAAACAATTTTTACTTTTGCCTTTGTATTGGGGCGCCGCTTATCCTACTTTAATATTATAAATTCTAAAGTTTGGATTTCCGAATGTCTGGATGGATGTTTGTTCTTTCACGTAAAACGGACTACTGAACGGATTTTGATGAAACTTTACAGTATTATTTTTTATAACCCAGAATAACATATAGGCTATATGACGATCTGTGACAAACTAAATTTCACGCGGGTGAAGCCGCGGGCAAAAGCTAGTTTACTATAATATAACTGAAGGTATCTAAACTTATTTCACTATCATCATCATCATCATTTCAGCCACAGGACGTCCACTGCTGATGATGATTAAACTTATTTACTGCGGTTATTTATCAGTCATAGTCATTTATTCCATAAACAATAAAGTGTTTCAAGACCGATGTTGAAATTACTATTTTACGGTTTTGTACCTTGAAGGATAAAAGAGTTAAAACGGGACCCTATTACTATGACTGTCACTAGGTTTGTAGCTCATGGATCATTCTCAAAATATTTAGTTTGATATTCACTTTAAAATGAATAACTCAATAAAATACCTTAAGGAAGGCCATTTTTTTGCAGTTTTCTGCTCGATATTTAGACGTAAACAGGTGAAACCTTTAAATATTCACATAATATTTAGTTGCATATCTATCTACTTTAAAAATAAATCATATAAAATTAAAATATAATAAAGGTCTTTAAAATAAAATGGGGGGGGGGGGGTTCCCATACAACAATAAAAGAGTCGCACGGAACCCTTCGTGAGCGAATCCGAAGGCACTTGGCCGGTTTTCTATAATTGCCGTCTGCTTTTAACCGAGTCTGCCAGTCGTTTCTAGGATTGACTAGGCAAAACCCGAAACAGATTATTTTAGTTTCGACGTTTGACTGAACAGTTTAGGCACTTCTAGGTTTGACTAAGTCAAAGGCCGAAATAAGAATTTACTTCGGGGTTTGCCTGAAAGCCTTGGTCAATCCTAGGATAAACCAGTCATTACGCGGAGAGACTGCATATCGACCTTTGACTATGACACATACACAAATAAATCCAAAGGCGAAGAATATACGTGCCTTGTAAATTATGCATGTGATTGACCCTGTAGCCTGCGATCCAGAAATCAATCTCACCCGAATACAAAATCAGAGGACGCACTGAAGCTAATTTCACAAGAATAATAGAATATTAGACCTGCTATCAACGGCAAAGAAAACCAATTTCTCAGCCCACTGAACAGCAATGCTGAACAAAGTTAAACTCAAAAACAATAAACAGTAGCAGTTTAGGAAAATTTCGGATAATTTCCTTGACGATAAGGCCGTAAGTCAGGATCTCCTATAAATATTAACTCTTATAAATATTCCGTTGGTGTTTCAATTCCGCTCTAATCTTCAAAAGGATTGTTTACTGTAAACATTTTGATATTGCCGAGTGGATGGAGAGAACAGCCACGCCAGATAATGTATCAATAAATATAATTATCTAGGTATTTGATTTTGACAAGTTTAATAATAACTAGCGACCCGCCCGACCTTCCTACCTCTTGAATCACTCTATCTATTAAAGAAAACTGCATCAAAATCTGTCCGTAGTTTTAAAGATTGCATACATAGGGACAGACCTTTATTTTATACTATGGAGTGATGGTGATTTGTAAAACAGGCTATTTCGATAAAAAAACAACGTATATTTATAACTGGTTACAAATCAAATAAAATATAGTAAAATCCATACCAATTTAAAAACTTAACAGAGCTTGTACTATGTCGACTTGCCTGCCTAATAACGATATATTTTTAGTTGGTACATTAAAAACAACATCCATGATTACTATTAGGTGTCGAGCCCCTACACATAGGTACCTACGAAATGAACTTTTTGTGCTTTTCTTTCATTATTTTCTTCAAAGTTCATTTCTAAAAAGCTCGTAAATCAGTAAAATCTCATGTTATAATTTTAAAATATTTTTTAATTTTTCAATGTTATTCAAGGTAGACTGTTATGTCTTCATACCAATACTCAATTGTTGTGCCCTGTCCATTGGCTGTTGTCTTTGAGATGTCCTCCGAGATAACTGGTGGGATCGCGAGGACTTACCGATGGATCATTTACAATTCTAATTAATCCCCAAGTGCAAGATGAGCATCTTCGGCCGGGTTTTGTTGTAACTAAATTGGACGCTCAGTTATTGTTGTCCGAGCTTTGCATTTTGATGTCTCCCCAGAATTGAGGGGGCATACTAATTTTGATTAATTAAATTCACGCCGAGATTCTTAGACGTTTTGTAGGTTTGTTACTGGGTGGGCCACATTTGAGGACAGAAGAACTGTTTAGGCTAAATATTATGACACAATGTCATGTAGAGTGAATACTAATACACTTCTATCATCGACCTGGAACACGATTAACGCGCAATAGAATTTTTCCGTGTGATAATTCGTATAAGAACATGTCCGTTCTACTCAAAATCCTCTGAAAAGGCACTGAAATGTCTTAGTTAGTTATTTCACCATGACAGAACTCCTTAATAATACTATGCTATAGAAATGATGTTGTCATTGATAGCTGGCCATAATGATTGATAATTTCACCAGCATTATAAGTACCTACGTACTCGATTTAGCCATTTTACGAGTTGGTTCCAACAATCCGTACCAGTTAGACTCATCCTCCATAATATTACTTAGGTCCAAATGGATCACACAGTCCAATCTACGTCGACATTCAAAAGCAATAAAAGGAACAACGCATGAGCGTATAACTCCGAAACTCGGACATTTGCGTCTCAGCCGATCCAAATTGGATGGGCTGCCGTTTTTAGGTAATTGGAAAACGGCCGACTACTTTGCAGGATTAATATCGACTCGCCATCATAAATGCAATGGGGATACGGGGTTTGTACAGATGGGGGTGGTAGAATCGCTCTGTATTAATCCGGGCGGCCGGTTTACATTAGTCGTAGTATGGAGCTTTAAGCTCTAAAGTTTGGCTCTTGTAATGGGAGCCAGCTCTCTTTGACAGTTCGATTCGATACAGTGAAATAGTAGTAATTTAATTTAAATTTAAATATTTAATTTAATTTAAATTTAAGTATTTAATTTAAATTTAAATATTTAATTTAATTTAAAATTAAATATCCTTGGACATTTTACACTGCGCTTCTAGTCCCAAACTAAGCAATAGTAAAAGGATAATTTTAGTGAAACAATTTCTGAATGATTTGACTGTCTCGCAGGTGAAAATCAACCAGCACACAACCAAAATCATTCAAGCGAATTTAACAATTTACTACTTAATATTTTTAGTGTTACGAGTATTTAAACTCAATATTTAGTTTTAGATCTCAGTTGTCATTATTTATGACCTTTGATTGCATTAAATTGCCAACGAGCCTGCCACATCAGTTTTTGTTGTAATATTATTATTATGAGGGAATATTTTTTATATTTAAATGAAATAGAAACAGAGATAATGTCTCGCTAAAACGTAAAGTTCTTTTAGTTAAACTTGCTTTACTAAAACTTGGTCGGTTTTTAAGTATTTGTATTGAATTATTTACTAAAAAATCCTTGGAACAAAATAAATTTATAAACAGTTGACTAATACTTTTGACAGCTTATACCTAATGTAAAAAAAAAGTAAAAAGAAGCAGCATCCATTAAAGGATTACAAAATCGAAGAACCTTCCCAACAGCTGAAAGGTTAGAAAAAGCGGCAAATACATTTTTCACAAGAGATAAAAGATTTGTTAAAACTCTCACGAAAGGCAACTTCCCCAATAAATCGCAATATAGCGTAGGCTCATTACAGAAAATGAAAAAAAGTAATAACCCAGATAGCTCCCTTGTGATGGAAGTCAAAGGACTCAGGTGTTCCTCAAGGAAGATAAACAGGACCAGACCTATTCGGGGATTAGTCTATTTTGGATCTTATATCCTGGAGATAAGATGAAGAATGCAATGGCTGAATGAGTAAGGGTTGAGGGTAGAAGCAATGTTTTCAGAATGTTCCATCTCATTTTGTTTTTCATCAGTTTTTAGCTACTTGAGGTAATCTATCCTTTATTGAAATGACACATAGGTTTAGTGAACTAGCTAGTTAAAATTGTTAATTAATTTTGTTTCAGTGAAAACTAAATAAATAAATAAGTTGTTTTTTAGAATCAAAATGTACCTAATAACTTTTGCTGATCCACTTTTAATTATTCCCATACCGATTTACAATTTATAAAAAAAAAGTGTTCGCTTAATTTCAAAGTAGGTAAGGTCATGCTTCTTACCAATCCATCAACTTCTTACTTTCATTACTCCGCTAAATAACATCAAGTCACCTGACCCGTCCACCAAATGATCACAAATTACAACCATAACCTATTTGTCTTCAGTGCGAGTTAATCTTTCCTTACACTGATATATTATGTCCCTCTTAGCGAGTAATTAAGAGCCAACCGTTAGCTTTCTCAAAACGAAAAATGCTTAAAGTTCCAAACACCCATATTTTAAACGCTATTTCAAATTCGGATTTCTGCCTCACTAAATTTTGTGCACCTTATTTCTTAAGATTGAAAGTTGATTTTCGAATAACAAGCGATGCCAGCGACACTCTAACATGCGTTTTGGCTTCTAGTTTAGATAACGTATGGCCTTTCCATACGTAAATGGTTGGTTAAAACTAAATTTGGAGTTTGACCCATAGCTCGTGGATATAGTGCAGTTAATTATGATTAATGTGTTCTTGTTTTTGTACACAATTTATAATGGTTCTCTTATCAATATTTTCTGAATTGAATACGACGTTAAAAGTGAAACTATGAGTATTTTTCTCCGAGGCTTTTCGTGGGTTTCTACTAACTGCCCAAGTCATTTTATAAAATTTTAAATAGCACTTCATGAAATAAAACTCCTGTTTGACCGTTTTCAAAATTACATTTTTGAAAAAAATGATTTTTACTTAAAACTAATTATGAATGCACTATTTATATCATACCTGACTAACGGGATTTAACCTTTAACCGACGACGTGATTTTTTTGTCACGCCGTCTGCGACGTGCGGTCTGTGGGACCGCTATACTGTTTACTCAAAAAGTAATATTTTTTTGTATAAAAGTATATTGGTTTTATATTTTTTGAGAACATTATAGTATTACAAATAAACATACGTATAATTTGCGAGGAATCAATGTATATTTTTTATTTAAATATGGCTAAAACTTTTTTGACCCTAAATTTCATTGAAATTACACTAGAGCTCAATAATACCTATATAACTTGTAAATTTTAATCAAAGCAAGAAAAACTATACTCCTTTCTAAATATAGTGAACATAATGAATAAAATAAAAATAAATGACACGTAAATTACATGCACAAAAAAAAAATGACGTAGGGTAAACATCAGGCAAAATCAGGACATTTTTTTTACCGCATGCCAAGCATTTTCGGAATGCATAGGTAACACCTGTAACATAATTTCGTTTTCATTTTAGGTGGACTAAAATGTACGTCTTTTTTGCAGCTGGTGCAATGACATCAGGTTGATTTGGCATGTCAGAGCCTAGAATACATGTCACTGTTTGCTTTACCACCCGTTTCGCGGTATTTTTTTTACAGAATACCATCTTTTACATAATATTATGTTCAAATATTAATATATCATTAGGAAATGTCTTTTCCTAGGTTGTGGTGGCCCAGGATCCATCATTTTTACGAAAAATTAGTCGTCTAAAACAAAAACGCCAGTTTCAGTATGGTACAAAAATGTCACGTAGTCTGCGACGTGCGGTCCCACAGACCGCTGTTGAACTTTAAATCGAATTATCTTATTAAAACTGCCCTCGTCGATGTAACCACTACCTGTAATGGCGTTTGGGCAACTAAACTCGAAGGTACTGAGACGCTCGGGACACGGGAGTAAGTAGAACATTGCAATCCAGAAAATTCAAAAACCGGAGCGGTCTGTGAGACCGCACCTCGTCGGTTAAAGGTTAAGTAAATTTTATGATACTTACGTTGATAGGATGACATGAAACCCGAGCTATTACGCGGAGCCAAATTTTGGCTATCCCAATATAAAATCCAATTAATCGTCGCAATATTTACCGACATACATGCTCGCCTCCGGTACACACAGGATGCAGGAGCAGTAGGTTCCCAATAAACCATCTACCATAATTTTGTTAAAGATACAATATTCAGAAGCTTAAAAAGACACACTTTTCGAAATACTACCCGAAACAGTTCGCTTCCACCTTCGGCCTGATCATCAGTTACGATCTGGTGAGATACAGGCCAAGTGCTTCCTCGTTGTGGTTAAAAAAAATGAAGAAAATTTTGGATTCGCATTTCTTACAGAAACTCACAGAGATTTTGTTTACTAGCGTGTTAGATGAGGAACCACCTGTAATTGTCATTTACTCGTAGTTATTAAGTGTTTTCCCTATTTGAGGTTTCTGTTTTGCTTTTTTTCTCGATGACGTCGTAGCACTTTCGTTCGTTCGTTAGTTCGTTTCAGCCGAATGAAGTCCACTGCTGGACAAAGGCTTCGCCCAAGGATTTCCACAACATTGGTCCTGCGCCGCCCGCATCCAGGCACCTCCTGCGACCTGCACCAGATCGTCGGTCCACCTAGTGGAGGGCCTGTCCACATTACGTCTTCCGGCTCCTATTACACCTATTATATGGCACCTATTACAGTTTTATTTTTGAGATTTTCTTAAATATTGCTCCGAGCATTATGATTCATTTATTTATAGATGCTCGAGATCGTCGGTTGCACTTACGCCTACTATACTAATCTGCACTGTGTCGCGGCGGCAGACGCAGTCATTAGGCATTCAATTAAGTAAATCGCACAGTGTGTTTGCAGTACACTCGTGGATTTGGCTGTTTGGTTCACGGCTGTTGCGTATTAGGACACTTTTGATTTCGTTTGCGTTTCGACGGTCTCGTTTTAAATGTGTTTAAACTGCAGTCCTATTGTTTCTGATTGCGGTTGGCTTTTGTTTTTGAACGCCATTTATTGGTTTCAATCGTTCGGTGTTACTGAGGCTGCTTTGTTAGCAGCATTAAAAGTATCAATTTTATTTTTGTAAGTTTGTCTGGCTAGTAACACGGATAAACGGATCTTACCTAAGGCTGGGTTACACCATCTTACTTTAACTAACGTCAAAAATCTGTCAAACTCCATAAAGAAGCACCGGTTATCGTTGTAGTTACGGTTAAAGATAGGTGGTGCAAATCAGCCTTAATATGTTGCCATAACATGAACGTTAACAGCATTGTTGTGTTTTGGCAGAGGTGATACCAGTTCCTCTGTGATTATTTTGGCCTGATCATCACTTTCCATTCATTGACATCAAGTGATGGCTGTAAGCCATTTTTACAAAGTAGTTTAAAAAAAAATGTTTTTTTTTTACTTTGTGTCACTTTTGGTCCTGTGATAGCACAAAAAATTATAGACAGATAAATTCTCACGAACAAATCACCGACAAATGCTAAACACGAGTAAGGGTAATTTTATTCAACGTGCCATTGTATTCCATCGATTCAGAATACCATAAGCCATTCCCAGTGCTAAAAATAGCAAACATCAAGTTGTGCTGTCTCTATTAACATAGTCTGGAGTTTTGCATAAAAAATTATGCGATACCGACATGTGTTAAGTTTATATTGACTAGACTTACTATTATTTGCTATTGTTATTTTATGCATAAACACACAGGTTAATATTTTTTGCAAAAGAAATATTTTGTAGCAATGAGTATTCGTTGTTCATAAGAAGATAATTTTCTTAGTTTTTAACCCGTATCAATTTTCATTTCACTTTTCATGCGAGTTTTTTACGATACTTTTATCAAGATGAGTTTTGATATTGATTAATTAAGAATTTTACGATAAAAATAATTTACGTTTCCTATTTTCGTTCGTAGCCATATTTTTATGGTAATAGTAGTAGGTTTTTTTAGATGATTTTACTTTTACAATATTCATTCTTATCAAACACCGAGAAAAATACTTTGACTTTACCCTATTATTTCAATAGGCTGTTTCCTAAAGAACACTTTTGGTCTATCCCAACTAATATTATAAATGCGAAAGTAACTCTGTCTGTCTGTCTGTCTGTTACGCTTTCCCGCTTAAACCTCGCAACCGATTTTGATGAAATTTGGCATAGAGATAGTTTGAGTCCCGGGAAAGAACATAGGATAGTTTTTATCCCGGTTTTTGAAACAGGGACGCGCGCGATAAAGTTTTTCTGTGACAGACAAAATTCCACGCGGGCGAAGCCGCGGGCGGAAAGCTATCAGAAATAAAAGACACGTATAATATTTTTATTAATCAATCAAACAAGTAAATACGAAGTTATGGTGCGTTGAAGTTCTGCGTGACGTCACAAAGTGCTACGCTTTTGAGCGCCTCCTTGACGTCACGTTAATGTTAAAACAAAACCCATCCGTGTGTTCTCAAACGCGGTCAGAGACATCGATTCCATGTAATATTCAGGCCATGGCAGACAATCGATACGTCTTCCTATTCGACTTGATTGCTGTATTCTACTCATGACACGTTAGAAATTTCAATTTTTAAACACATTTCTGTCAAGTCTCGTTTTAATGAAGTGTGAGTTGGCAACTTATTCAATCTCTAGGTGGATTTTCTGTCAACATTGTCCATAGATATATTATTATTTTATTGCGCATACTCGATCAAAGACTGACGGGTATAGATATTCTTACAAGAAACCAAACATTATTACTTTCTAATAAAATTAAAATAACGACTGTACATGTTTGTTAATCTATTATGCACTTTTTGAAGATCTGACAGTTTTTTCTCTTATGAGAACTATAAAGAAAAGACATTGGTTGAGGATTCCGGGTGAAGCTCGCTTCCACCTTCGGCCTGATCGTCACTTACCATCAGGTGAGATACAGGCCAAGAGCTTCCTCGTTGTGTATAAAAAAAAAATAAAAAAAAAAAAAAAAAAAAAAGACGAAACCATACGTGTCTGTCTTTTACACAGTTTCTGAAGAACAGCCTATTATTTCTTCACAAAACCCACACATACGGAACCACATACCTACCCTAGTTGCGTTTCACAATAAACAAGCGTCAAGCGCGAACCGCGATAATAACCGAGCGCTGTGATAAAGCGGCAGTGCGAAAGGCTACGCTATGCTAATTGAGAAGATACGTTTTGTAACGACAAATCCATTACGAGCTATACTCCAGGGGACAAGCATCGGATGGTTAATACGATTGGAAACTGGGTAACGAAAAAGTTTAAGGTATAGGGCCAGCTTCAGTTATTTGCAAAGCTCACAACTAAGCCTGGGTTGCACCATCTTACTTTAACTGAGACAAGCGTCAAATATCTGTCAAACTCCATACAAAAAGCACTAGTTATCGTGTTCCGTATTCTTTTTTCCGGGAATCGAGAGCCAAAATTCAAGTTATGGAAAGCAGCTCTCTGTAAACAAAAATAAATTGCCATACAAGTAAGTGTATCATTTTATATTATTATTAATTTACACCATACAAATTTCCCTTATTAAAAACGTTAGACAGCATCAGCGAATTTACAAAAAGGGACATTATAGGTAATTAAAAAAATATGATAATTGTTTTGTGTAGTCAAGCTCCTGGACTATTTCTCAGGACAAGCAAACCAACAAGGAAATGTGATTAATCCCGAAGCATAGTTAGTAAGAATTCCTTCCAAGATGGCCGCATGCATATAAAACGGTTCTTAAAACGATGCAAGTTTCACTATGTTGTAATTGACTAACTGTTTGCGGACAGAAAAAGTTGATTAAAATAAAAACAAAATATTTGAACGACGGTTGGTGACTTATTACTTTTAATAATAACATAATATTTCAATATGCTGTGCTGATGTATTAATTCTACGCATTATTTATGGACCAATTTGCATGTTATTCATTCAGAAATTACAACATAATTTCTGTATAAATTGTATCCAGAATAAACTTTATCATGCAGTTTTGTTGTGATTATTTTCGTATTATTTTCTGTACCTATTGTAAAACTTGAACAAGATAATCGAGTTTTATTTCATACAATTTGAAGACTACTAAAAGTACACAAAGCTACTTCTCGGTCACTTACGAGTATAAGTAGAGGTACATCTTTTACTTTCCAAAAATGCTTTTTTCCTTATAACGTCATAGTAACGAATATCCACCAATAAGGGATGATTATAAATAATTTATTTATTACGACCACATACAGATCATAGGGTTAGTTGTGCAGACCTCAATTAGGTATTTTAAATTCATTTTAAAACATCAAGTCTAGAGAATCAATGTCGGGCTAAAGGCTTAGACTGGTAGGAGGCGATTTTACCCATTCTACTTATACGTAGCTCTTCAATATTATCTGCTAATGCTAAGCCGATTTTCAATACCTATTTTAGTATTGTTCTGTCCAGCCAATCGTGTTATAAACAAGACTTTGGTATAAGTGTAATGCCAAGAAACTGTCCTGAATATAGCTTCATCTGGGCACAGAATCTGATTACCGGTGGGGCATTGAGAGCTGTGTGGTGTAAGTTATAAGCTACGAGAATAGCGCAAAAATTCATTATAACTTAATAGACCTCCTAGTCAAGTGGAAAGTAACAAAGTCATAAAAGTGATTTACTTTTTGCAATTAAGGCTTTTGTGAGAGTCGGTTTGAATTACAATCGGGGCAATAATGTTAGTGTGATGAAAATAAGCACTTCCAATGTCATCAACATTTAAAATATCTGTAGGTATAATGTAGTTAATTTATTTAAATATTTTCAAGCTTTTATTCATTTTATTGCTTTTATTGTGAAGATTTATGGGTTCTTAGTGAGTCTTGTTAAAAATATAATATGCAATAATGTAAGTCGAATGATTTCATGTCCTCTCATTCCTCTTCTAATGTTTTCATTCACATGACTTTATTTTAGACAATGACTAGAGGCTGCCCGCGACTTCGTACGCGTGGATCCTGTTTTACCCCCTTTTCCCGAATTTTCTTTGCTATAAACCTCACGGAGCCCGAGACCTTTCCAACGAATGCAAAACCGTGGAAATCGGTTCGTGCGTTCTGGAGTTATAGCGTCAGGGAGGAAAACCCGACTTATTTTTATATAGTAGATATCGAAGAAAAACTTTATCATGGCGTGAAGTTATGTAGCTAGCTGCTGCTACCCGCTTATTACTTGCACCACACCAAAAGGATCATTTCAATCCGCCCACAAATAAGTTCGTAAAGCAGTTAAGAGCAAAATGTCTTCTTTAAGGTAACACGATACCCACCATTTATCGGCTCCCTACGCCGTTGTTTTGTTTGGGTCGTGGGCTGGTCTTAGGGCATGGAGTGCGACTTTATGGAACGTTTGTGAAGGAATTAAGTTTTGTGGCGATCGAACTAGTCAGCTAGGCAGAGTGGGGCATAATCTATGAGTAAGCTCCGATCTCCTTCTTTTTCTTAGTCTTTTTACCCATTATTTGGGATCGGCTTTTCTTGTTCTAAGCCCAGAGGCACGGGCCTAAAATAATCAACATTATTTTGGTGGAAGAAAATCAGGGTAAAATATTACCTAAATCACACGGTTCCGAACCAATATGTTTCAATGGTGTTTTAATGGTACTAGATAATAATAAAAATGCCCTTAGTCGATTTTTTCAATCGCTAAATTTGTAGAATGCATTTATATTATTACCTTTTCTGTATGGAAAATCATTATTTTAAAATATTTTGCTAAAAGTTTTCCGATCAGTAATTCTTACACTGTATGCTCACGACAATTTAATTCAAAGTTACTCACGTGAACAGTAAAATATACCTACTTTTCTGTAGTCACCAAGTACAAATGCTTAGAAAACAACATTCACATTCCGGTATTCATTCAGAAGGCAATTTTGAGTAAACTACTGCACACTATGTTCGCTATAAAATTGTATGAAGTCGTCAAATAGTTCCAGATGCCAGCGGTACCCGTGTACGTTGTCAAGTATAATGAACACTTACTTACAAAGTTAAGGCTAGGAATAACCTTTAGATAAGTGAAATAGAATAATCATTTGTATCGCACGCTATTTTATTTCTATGGCTTGGCTTTGCTTTAAGATTCATGGCTTAACTTTCAATCACTCTTTTTTCTAGATTTACACACAACTAGATATTTTTTTTATGCTTTTAATGTAAGTAGGTACAATAAATAACGATTTATTGTATTGTTATTATTGATAGAGTTTTAATATCGGCTTGAAGATTGTTTTATTGAAGTAAATATTATGCTGCTGGAGGAATTTATACAGTAAACCTTGGTCTTCCTAATACACATAAATTGACTAGATATATTCGTAAATGCAGCGCGTTAACTATATTTATTATTCTTTCAATATTTACGATTATCACCCCTAACTTTCTTGAATAACCTGTGAATAGAACTCCACAATGCGACGCTAAATAACCCTTTGGCTCTACATTTGGTCTGTAATGAGACAGCCGTCGACAGATCTTGGTCGACTCATTTAACGAAGACTTGTAAATAGCAAGAACAAAGGGAGAAGTGCTAAACGGGGTAACTAGCAACTTTCCAAATTGTAGGCGAGTGTGGTAGAGGTGTTGAAGTTACTGGAATTAGCAGTATGAAGTATGTAGGTACGTTGAGTTAATAATATGACATTAGAACACATATTTTGTGCAAATTTATGTTTTTACAAGTACATATGATGCCAATGTTTTAGCTATAATGCTGTCGTCACATAAGGTACTTAAGGGCAATAGCATAACAGCCAGTCAAGTATGCAGATTGCTTGGCTTTTATTAAACTTATAATGAGAATTTTTAAAACTATAGTAGGTTTTTTTCAACGATAAGTACTTTGAAGTAATAAGGGAAATATACAGCAAATAAAAGAAAAGTCTTTGTTAAACTCTATAAAGTTAATGTAGTGGTTTACTGTAAAACGTGGTAAACAAATGGACAAGTAGGTTAGAGGTTTCACTTTTCACGTAGAATTTTATAGCACACCGATACACGTGGGAGTTGCGAGCAAAGGTTAGTAGTCTAATATTCTTATGGGAAACCTCCATCTATAAAAGTTTGAAGCTAAATAAATCTGTTCAATGTAAATATAGCCATCTAAAAGTAGAAAGAGACGTTATTTATTAATGTGAGTTGTAATTTATGCGAGTTGAGGTAATTGATTATCTTTCAATAGAGATTAAGATCTTAATCAAGTTTTCTTGAAATAACAATGAGTTTTGAATTAAGCGAAAAGCTCACAACGCGTTGTGTTTATCAACAATAAAAGATTCACATAGCGAAATTCGAGATGCGGCTGCTTTTGAAAACGGCCCCGACGTGTTGTGGTATTTTCTGTTTTGTTCATCCAAAACAAACGGTATAGTTACGTTTCTTTTTCTTTTAACTAATACTAACCAAATCGCTAAATGATAACCTAAAAAAATATGCCGAAGACACACGGGACTCTAATATTCGCCGAACATTCGCATACCATGCATATTTATATTGTAGCAACAGGATCAATTCCACGTACCTAAGGACTCTCCAATTGCTACATTTCCCCGGAAGTAAAAATGCAAGCAAATCCATTGTTACGAATACATTTTCAAACAATACCGATGCTATTGCGGATACAATATTAAACTTAATATCAGATATTTTATGAGGAAACTCTTACGTCGCGCTGTACAGACAAGGGCACATCAAGCTTGCACTATGGCTTCTTATTACGTTGGAACAAGAGTGATTTTGCAATAAAAATGCATAATTTGGACTGTCGACTGTACAAAACATGTATGCAATATCCGTGACACGAATATAGTTGCAACTTATTACATCGGATCTTGTTTCAGAAACAATATGCAGCAGTCATAGGCAAAGGATTTACGGGAAAGTTTAATAAATTCTGCCTCTAGTTACTGTAAACAAGCCTACCTTCTAAGGCTGGGTTGCACCGTCTTACTTTAACTTTAACAAACGTCAAAAATCTGTGGAACTCCATACAAAAAATAACGGCTATCGTTATGGTTACCGAAAGGTGGTGCAACTCGGCCTAAGTGACTCTAGATTGTTTCTTAGAACTTAAGATCAAAAGCAATTTAAGAACTGGTTTCAGGCAAAATAAAATGTAGGTAACTGTCCAGTCTAGATATCAACGCAGTACTAAAATGTAAGATAATAAATGTGTCAATGATTTACATTAGAGATCGATATAATAATCATTTCATACGTATTGTTTTTAATTTTGATTTTGAAATTAGATTTATGATTGAATGAATATTGTTCATAAGAAGTTGAATTATCCTTTTAAAGGATATTCAAAATGTTAAGTACTGGCGGCCCGCCCCGGCTTCGCACAGTACCTATTTAACAAAAAATATAAAAATATGCCTTGTTCATCAGAAGAAAAGTAAAATTCTAATAGTGAAAGATCAATACAAACAAACAAAAGTACAAAATCTTTTCTCTTTATGCATTAAACTTTTGCCCTTTTAAGAGCGACTTTCGCAGAGCTTTTACATTTTATATTATTATGTCGTTCAGCTTACTATGTGCGTCTAATAGCAAAATGAGGCTACTTCTATCGGATATTGTGATAGCAATACCAAGGTATTTGTAATTGTTGGCAGCCAATCGACATAATACAAATAATTCTCAGACATTTTATCGGGAACATAAAGTCCATAAAGTATCGAGTGACCGCATTCCGGCTACCGATTGTAACCAATCCGATAAACGTTTAATCAATTTTCTAACACCGGTTCGCAAAATAACCACAAAGTAAAATTAGTGTCAGTATGTTATTTTCTTTGGTAATTTGAAAAGTCGAAGAAACAATATTTTTGGAGACACCGTCACCTAAGATCATAGACAGACATGAACCTTACAAAGTAGATTTTTGTTTGTATGTTCTTTTCGACATAGCTCGTAGAGCTGGGGCAGGAAAGTTCTTGAGTGGCGACCACGAGTCGGAAAACTTAGCGTGGGCAGGCCTTCCACTAGGTGAACCGACGATCTGGTGAATCGCGGGAGGCGCCTGGATGCGAGCGGCGCAGAACCGGTTCTTTGTGGAAATCCTTGGGGGAGGCATTTGTCAAGCAGACCTTCACCAGATTGTTGGTCCACCTAGGTGAGGCCTACCCACACTAGGTAGCAGGATTACTGTCTGTAACTTTACTATGACAACAGCTTCTGGAATTGCTGGTTAGCACTTTAAATTATCAACGGAAATAATAAGTGATAATTCGCACCGCGTAAATACCAGGCGCTAGTAACGATCAAGTATTTCACAACGGTATCGCGTCACGATACAGAACTGTGATAAAAGTATGTTATTAGTGGCCCACAAAGACAACTTATGTCCTTGTCTATAATTGTAGACTTTTCAAATTATTGGTGAAACTGACTTTCTGTGAATAAGTGGCGTTGGAAACTGACAAATAAAGTTACACTGAAGTTGTAACCTGGCTCTCACTCAACAAAACCAGTTTAAGACACAATAAATACGTCTTAATACTTTCTATTTTTATGAATATCATATCTTTTACGTACCACCTCGTATTTATAGTCTATTTCATTTCAAAATAGGTCTTACACCAAAATTCCTATAATAGGTTAAGGGATGAAAAGAGTTACTTTTGAAAAAATTATACTTTACAATAACTCTTTCCACAATTCATGATGGAAGTTTGTTTACCAGTTCACAATTTTCGAAAAAAATTGCATTTAACTTACTTACCCATTATACTTTGTTAGTCTACGAGTATACTCGTAGTAACCTATTAAATCTGGTTTATTACTCAAATTAGTTTACCCTACATCTCAGATACCAATCTCGTGCCATAAGTGTCAAGATACCACCTACTTAGGATCACATACGCGGTAGCCGCAATATACAGGGTGATTATTATAAGTGACAACACAGGATGCTGCGCTATCACGATAAAGCGGTTATTAGGGGTTTAGAGATTGAAGCGATATTAGTCAGAATGTAGTTATTAAAGCATGTTGAAACATTGAAATTACTCTCAAATGGATTTGAGATGACGTGTCAACAAAACATAGGTACGAGTATCAGTTTAAAAAAATCAAAGTAATTGCTTTTCGACAAGAGACAGAGAGAGCACGTTTAGTCTTAGGTCTACAAAGCTCCATAAGAGACGTTTACAAGTACCAAACAAGGCTAAAATATAGGAAAATTGGGTAAGATTTTAATTACTAACAAACTGGTAAAATTACGTAATATCTAAAGTACAAAACCGTTACACCACTTGTTACTAAAACTTCAATTTGCTGTATCAGCTTTGTAAATTCTAATAACACTAAACTAGTTTGCCCCACAAAGCGAATTAGTTCAAACTGCCCACTGTCCAACCAATTACTGCTAACAGTTTAATTGCTAAAGATTAATTAATTAACAAACGACAATTGTTTTATCGTTTTAATCACGTTCGCGCGGATATTACGCCGTAATACGTCGCAGTCACGGTGTAATCGTAGTAATTATACTGTAATCACACCAGTTATCTGCTTACAAAATTACATGTAATTTGTTAGACGCCTTTTGGTTATTTTATAACACGAGCGGGGATAGTTAATTAAGTAAAACAACGTTTATAATTGGTACTGGCTGTGCTAATAAGCTTGTACAGGTATCGCGTGACACTTATTGCAATTACAAGTACATACTTACTAGTAATATAAGGATAGGACAGTCAAGTCCGTCCGAGCCTTTTCAAGGCGAGAGTGAATATGAATAGGAACTCGGGGTAGATATGTACTATCCTAGACTGCATTGCAATTGCGGTCAAATACCTGCCTTATTCTGCAAAAAAAGTCGTCAATCATCTTTGAAACTTTCAAAACGGTTTTTTTCCACCACGATCAAGAGTTTCCTATTCTTGGCCTGCATCTCACCTGCATGTAAAATTATTGACAAACCGAAGGTGAAAGCGAGCTTCACCCACCCAATTTTCAACCATGGAGGAACTGACTACTTTACCTCCAACTGCGAAACACAACATTGCTACAACAAACCTTTGGAAAAATTTGCCCATTTGTAGTAAAATCATCTGTATTTTTAATATGGAAATTCTCATTTTGTTTTTATTATCAATAACTCTGGCGAACTGTAGTAAGACATAACAAATCCCGCCGGCGCCATCGAGTGTAAACTTGCATAAATTTCAATAACTTACCAAACGTGTAATTTGAATTTATTAAGCATGAAAATCAATTCAGCCCATTATGTTTCCATCTAATACAATTAACGTTACCAACGATATTTAAAACAGATGCAAATGTGTTGTAATTTTATTGGAGCGACCGCTTTGAAGCTTTATGGTTTTGATATTGCTCAATCCGTGTGGTATGTACTCGTATAAGCTAAAAAAATATGTAAGTTAAACCTTGTGGTTCGAGTTTTATGATCCGGTCAAAATAATAATCTTTATGTGCAATTGCTGTTAGGAGTTACCTACTTCCTAATAGCAATTGCAGCGACAAACTTTTTGCACGGATGGGTATTGCCATCAGTGCTCTACAATGTGAAAAATTCGCATACACGGTTTGTATGGACAAACCTTCTGCTGTCTTAACTTTTGAAAAAGAGTGCCTAATCAGAATCGGACTGTACGTTCACCCTGATACTGACAGTTATATTAAAAGTTAAAACATGTGCCTTGTTCAAGGAACTCCACTAAGCACATTCGGACCACTTATTCGGCAAACGCAACGACCGCGACATAACGCAGCATGTTACATGACAAGAGCTTAACAGAGTTGATTTTATGTACTTTATTACAAAATAGCTCTACTTACAATTATATATGCTAAAGTGTAAAGTTTGATGTGCTGTCGTCTATTGTCTTGAGTTTATAGTAGTTTCCAAAAGCAAAGCGCCTATAACTACATATTTGATCAAGCCTTATACCTCTAAGTGAAAACGCAACGCTGTCGTCCAATACAGCACAGTGAAACAAGGCCCGTATTTATAAAGCTATTCAATATTCAACCTATAACAAGGTACAGGTAAGAGGCGGGGTCCGGTGTATTCAATTTACCTCGTGCTATGATGGATTCCACTTGGGACCGTGAGTTGCACCTTTTTACCTTTAAACACATTGTTTTGTTGTCATCCATTCTTTTCGTTTTGGAGAAATGTTAAAAGAAGTTTAGTAAGTGTGGATGTTTTTACAGCGGTTTTAAATGAGATTGTAATAGTCAAAAGGCCTCGTTTTTTCCGACATCCATATAAAATATGTTTTCTACATACTTCATTTTAAATAATATACCTACTTCAAAAGTATTATCATGTAGTGTCCGCTAATGAATGTTATGCTATGATAAGTAGTGTTTGCAGTGTAAACCATTTCAGCCATTTTTAAAAATCTGAAACAGAAAAACAAAAAAACTTACGAGTATAATGCGCAAATAAAATCTGTAATTTTGACATAGGTACCAAACATACACTTTGATTTTATTTATTTGTTAAGATGCATGAAGTGTTGAGAAAAAAAAGCAGAACAAACTAACCATGGAGCAAATCCCAGTCTCAAATTTGAACAGATCCACATTTATCCGTTCAAACGCCTGCCATTACAAAGTCAATGCGTCGAACTCTGATATTAATGAACTACAGCGCCCATTTTGTGTCAGAACTGTGATAGAAGTTTTCCGTAAGTTTATTTTACATAATATTTTTACAAACAGTATTGTCAATTGAGCAGTTATACACAATAATTATCCTAATAAGGCTCATAATATACTGTCTGGTAGATATTGCTGCTCACTTATGGTCTAGGTTGCTAGTATGATAGCTTTTCAGAATCTAAATAAAATACAAGCGTCTCACGTATCTCGAAAAATAAAAATATAACTAGAAATAAGATTTTCAACCTTAGAATAACTTCAACAAAACTAACAATTCAAACAGGTTTGACTTTAGAAAACTGTATTCCCAAACTTCTCCGGCCGATAGGTTTAAGTTCTGCCAACCTAACTCCAAAACATGTAAAACTTGATCGAAATCTTTCAGACTTTAAAATTCGATCTCGGAAAAAGTTTGACAAAGAAAAACCAATGCTGCCAATGGCAAATGCGGGAGCGTGAATTTTTTATGGTGTAGGGCGCTGCCCCCTAAGAAAAATACCACCTTGCTAAGGGAAGAGGTTAATAAACGTCCGATGGTGCCCACGATGTTGGAAGGTTTGACGTGTATTGTTTTTGGCGTTAGATGTATTACGAAGCGTTCACCTGGAATCTTGGGCACTCATTTCACACATTTTCATAAATAAATGGACGTTGTTCTTTAACCCGATAACAACTTTGAGACGTAAATGGATTCCATTAAATATTTGTCTTAGTTTTCAAAACCCTTGATTACCTACCTATATGTTTTGTGTAAGATCTAACCTGTTTAAAGAAAAAAAAAATAGTAAGCAGGAATATTTACTTGCAACAGCTCATCAGACTATAACTTTGGGACAAAATTGCCTGCATTGTATTTAGCTTTTATGTTATCTTCCGTACGTAAAATGGAAACCAACCGACTGTCTATCACAATGCTATTCCTCTAAAACACTCACTTTTCAAACACACATTCATTTCGCATCGCATAACTCAAAATCAACTCGCACAGAATTTTCCCGTATAATTTCCCGTTAAAGAAACGCTGCTTATTCAGACTGAAACTAAAATCACCAAGAAATTCTGCGCAAGAAACTGGGAATTGCCACATCCAATTCCTAGTTTCACACATGACTGGCAACACTCCGGGACCATCTGGCCTTTCCCAGGGCAAGCAAACGCCACTAAAATACACTACGCCAGTGAAGCCCTTTAATTTGTATGATACCTCTTATTACAGAAAGCATTGTTTGATTTAAACGGATTTATATGGAATGACTTTTCCGTGTAAACCAGAATCGGAAATGAAAGTTTTCGGTCGAACTAAAAGTACAAGTGTTTTAAAACTGAAGGGGCACGATTACAATTTTAAGGGTATATGATGGAGCAAACCAAAACATTCACTAGTACTTTGAAGACCTTGTGTATGATTCATGAATAATTTATTCATTAGAGATACATTTTTTCCCAAAAACGTAGAAAAGTTAATTTCATTTCTCTCTTTATGTTCTCACAAACTATCAACATCTTTTCTCAAACTCTGTATTGTATGCAACCCTAAGTTCTTAGAGACATAAGTCAATAAAAACCTTCTAGGTGATCTCGCTCTACCGTAGATGAAATCTCCTCAGGTGAAACAACTAACTCCATTCATAAAAATAATTTCTTCAAAATAACAAATGACGATCAAATTAATAACACTGGCAGCAATACTACAAAAGAAAGATACTTGGCTCTAAAATTAGCAGCAATCGCAAAAGCCAAGGTAATAATTATAGACGTTTGTCACGGTTTTCCCACTTGTGGGTTTTACGCTGTTATTTTGTAAGTGGCGCCACGTGATGGTTCCCACCAAGTTTGTTTTGTGCCGTTCGTTCTGAATCTTTAATGTATTGGCTTTGTACAATAATTTATAGGAATTTCTTAACATTTCCCTTTGGAGGTTATTTTGCTACAATATATTTTTTCCGTCTAATTTAAAATTTATAGCTTGCCACAATCTTCATCAACCTGCTATTAAGAGCGTCTAAGTCATAGAATGTACTCAACTCTAATGATTTTATTTTAACCACCTACATTTTAATATAAGAAGTTCCCAATAATACAGGAAGGTCAATCTCAATACATCACTCAATATAGAACAAGTGACATATACGAATGCTCCACTTGCTACTATATTTTACTTGACATTCGTTCAGGAAACCTAGCTGTGATATGTAGCAAAAAGTCAACTTAATATCCACTCTTGTGTGCTACATCCAGTATTGCAATATCCACTTTATTACCATAGAGATAGGGTGCAACTGCAGCTCAAATATTGTTGGTTTTGTGTTTAATACCTTGCGGTAATGTATGATCCATCATGAATCATGACACATCAATACAGAAAGCAAATACTTCGTGTAACTGGTTTCGAGCAACAAATCGATTTAATCCGATAGATTTACGAGCGAGTAATTTATATTTAAGCTGCATCGATACTTTAACAGTCACTTTACATATTACAAGTTTATTTTTTAATTTGTACCCTGTTAAAGCAATACAAGCTGACAATAGGAACGGTTGAACATAAAGTAAGAATATCTTTAGTAATATAATAAATCTATAGTAACTTAGTCTGTCTGCTTGTACTTTACATGGTAATTTTTTTTAATTATAAAGATAGAGTAGAGTCATAGGTTAATCTTTCAGAATGTCATATAAGTTGCTATTTAACGCAAAATCATTTAAGAGGAAAAATAAGATGAAAGTTAATAAAAGAAGCTCATTATTTTACTTGTAAGGGATATAAGAATATTGAAGTGTTTTTTATGGGTGGTAAATCTGTGATAGTCCAAAATCCATGCGAGTAAAGCCGCTGGCACAAGTTGTACCTACCTACCCACTCAGATAAATAGTGAATTTTGTTAGTAATAAATTTTACTAAAACGTTGCAGTGCCTTATTGCTGGGAAGTGGAGTTGATTTATTAAGGAAATGCTATGAGCTAGCTTTCAACTTTTTATTATGGTATTTAAATTACTGTACTCAGTGTGTAGATATGTATGGGAAACTGAACACTTTTAACTTGGAAATCTGGGCAGCTGCCATTATTTAGATCTCACCAGCGCTGGCGTTTTTTTATGTTTGAAATATCATTTGAAGCATGTGAATAATAAAACATAATAGACATTTATTGAAATTAGTAGCAATCAAAATTATTCTTCTGGCTTTAAGGTAATCCTATTAAGAATTCTAAAAGTATTTTTACACAATCGGCAAAGATTACCCTACCAATATTTGAAAAAAATACCTAGCCCATTATGTTGCCCTGAAGTGGTGGTAGGCAAACTATTTTTGGGACGTGTATAATTATGTATTATTATAGTTTATATTCAAAATGAAATTACTACATCTCAATTCACCACCATGTTAAATTGCTAAGCGTATTGCACATTATGTATCATATTGTGTTCACGTAAATTACCTGTCCATTACCACATACCGTCGCTTAATTCAAAACCTATTAAGTCCAAGTATCATCGATGTATCAAGATACCAATTCATGATCATTAAGCTCGCAATTTTTTAGGATTCCGTAGCATAAAAACAAAGAACCCGTAGAGAATGTTCTGTAGGATTGAATCAATGACTTTTAGTATGGAAAAGAAAAGATATTATTATCATATAACAAGTCTGTTGCCTAACAAGAATGTTATCAGCATTGGTGTGTTTCTGTTGGAGGTAAGATAGCCAGTTCCTTTGTGGTTGAGGATTCCGGGTGAAGCTCGCTTCCACCTTGAGCCTGATCATCACCTTCCATCAGATGAGATGCAGGCCAAGAACTTCTCTGTTGTAGTGTAGGTAAAAAGTACTATAAAGTAAAAGTTGTTATTTTTTGTTGCTCTAAGTATTATTGTCTAAAAGATATTTACATAGAATCACCAGTCTTTCAAGCATACCTGCTGCTCTACCAATGTAGAACGAAGGCAAATAATTGTATAATGTTACTTGAGTTTATGGAAGGTAAATATACGAAATATTTCATGGATAATAAGCAGTTTTAGTCTATAAGTTACATGAAGTTGCATTTATACTTTATTTAATACTAGCTTTCCGCCCGCGGCTTCGCCCGCGTGATCTGTCCAAGAAAAACGTTATGGCGTGCGTCACTGTTTCAGAGACCGGGAAAAACTATCCTTTGTCCTTTTTCGAGACTCATACTCATCTCTTTGCCATTTATCCAAAATCGGTTCAGCGGTTTAGGCGTGAAAGCGACACAGACAGCCAGAGTTACTTTCGCATTTATAATATTAGTAAGGATAAAGGATAGACTACGGAACCCCACATAGCGCGTGAGCAAACACTTGTCCGGTTTTACAGAAACACATCAAGCCTTTTTGCTTACATCATTGTCTTAACAGATAAGGTTCCGTTCAATCTTCCTTAGCAGACTTTAATTCCGTAAGTAGGCCGTCGTCACAGCACTGTGGTATCAGCCACATCGTTTTTGAAGCAAACTAATTTAAACCTGACAATTTACACACCACTTTTGCACTTTTTGACTTGAATTGAATAGTTCAAGAAAGGACAATATGACAGCGATACCTGTCATACTAAAGTTTTTTATTTCTTCTGTTATGTTGATGAGTTTTTCAGAAGTTGGTTACCTGATATGTTTTTGTTTCTTAAAGAATTTAAAAATACTATATTTTTTCAAAAAGTGTGCAATTTTTCATGAACTTTTGCTTTACAAATTGTCTTTGATCATGTGGGTGTATATTTTTTATATTTTATTATTTTACTTATAAGAATTATACTTAAGTTATTTTGTAAGCCGTTCTATTTTAGCTACACCGGCGTCATCGCCATAATGGCAGCTACATCAAAACCTATACAGGCATTATTGGCCTCGCTGTCCTTTTCTGACCTTCCCATTCATCCCCAAGTGCAAAAGGGACAGTTGCAAGCACGTGCACAGTTCCCAGATTAAAATTGATTGTGCGGACGGCTTATTGTGGGACACGGGGCGATTGATTCTTCATCAATCTTTATTCACGGTATTAGCGACATTTCCTCTTTTTTCCCGCTAAAAGTCTTTGGGTCATGGAGATTTTTGTGATGTGCCAGTGTTGAAGTTAAGAGCACTTAGCTGAATGCTACCCTGAGTGTCATATAGTTTTGGTAATAGTAAGTAATAGTATGTTTTATTGTGTGTAGTCCAATCGCCACATAGCTGGGTTTTGGAAAGACCAGTAAGAGATGCCCACCAGTAAAAAAGAGTGATGCTGCTATTGACTCGTAGCAGTTAGGTACTTACTAGAATAGTGGGAAATCCTTAAGGAGGATTTTGTCCAGGATGGAACGTATTTTGAATGAAAATAAAAACAAAGGTCTTAGTAGAATAAATTAGACCTCCTCGGTTTAAATCTAGTGGTTAGGTTAGCTGAGCAGGGTTGGAAGTCTGACTGTCCAATATTGATAATTTATTATCTCAGATGACTCAACTTTTCTAAATGATGACGTAAAATTACTTAGTGCCTTTTAAGAAATTGATCTGTTTTGCCGTAAAAAACTTAAAGTAATCGTAAACAAACCCCAATACTTTGCGAGATTAAAGATTACGTAAAATATATAAAATACAAACAGATTATCTTGTTATTGATAAACTTTATCCGGCTCATTTAAATTTGTATATAGCCGTTTATTTTCACCAAAACATTTAAATACATTTCGAAACGAAGGAAGATATAAATATCAAATTGTTTACCAACCTCGTTGCCGTCGATTTAAGATCTTTATTGCATTCTCAACACGTACAAAATTTATCTCCCAATAACTTAGCTTAAGCATGTGATTCAATAACTGTAATTTTTCCAAACGCCGTAAACCTGTTGTCTCATTATCGGAAGAAATCGCCCGACAGAGGGCCGTCGACGCAATAAACTTTAAAGAGCTTTAATTTGACGATTTATTTGTTTCCATCATTAAAATGGCAAAGAATAAGTGGCGGTGCGGAGGAGAAAAGATCTTTAAGTTTGTGAAGTTTGTGTTGAAACTTGTTTTCATTTTACAAATGAAGAGAAATTTTTCGCTACCGTCACATTATAAGTAAAGTGATAAAAATATTTACTGTTTATTAATTTACTATACAATAATATGTAGTTAAGAGTACGATACGGCCAAGCCACATATGTAAACTAAGGTGTACCTACAGTTTGTGAAGTAAAGGATAGTAGAGTTAACTTGGCAAGAGATCTTATAGCTTTTTTGCAGTACTTTTTAATAACAGAACAAGGCAGGTTTTTGACCGCAATCGCACCTGATGTTAAGTGAGATGCAGTGCAAGCCATAATGGTCTCGCCTTGGAAAAAATGTACATGAAAATGTTTTTAGACTATTTACTTACAAAACCAATTCTACATAACACGTAAGCGTGAAATGGCGTTTCTGATTAATCCTTAATCTTTGGCATTCACGAAACTAAATCGGCTGTTACGCGGCGCTCAGTTGATTGACGTTTTTAATTAACAAGCCCCATTTAGACAATCCGATTTTGTTTAAATGTAGGCGTTAAACTTTTTTGATGTTCGCGTTAAATGATCGATCGATGCTGTTCTCGGAATTGGTTTTTAAGTATGCCGTTTTGAGGGAGTATAGGTGGTTAACATATTTATTGTTAATTAGTTTTAAATAACGAGCAACAAATAAAAAAAATCTTTGGGGGAGGCCTTTGTCCAGCAGTGGACGTGTATTTGGATGAAACGAACGAATGAGCAACAAATACTTTTTCTTGCAAAAATAGAGCCCTTTGTGAAACTATTATTTCAAAAAAGTGGATATGAAAATTTAATATACATTTATTTGCATTCAAAATTAAATATTTTCGTTCTCATACCTAGTAATCTAACGCCCGTATTCACAAACGATGCTTGCTTAAGTGAAGCAGCGAATCGAACGCACATCGTTGAATAGAGCTCTGTGATTGGTTCGTAATCGTATGTGACCCTGTGCGTCCACACGCACTGTGAGACCTCATAGTAATGTTTGTAAAACCAAAAAGAGTAAATTAGAGCAAAAAAATATTCAGAAAGTTTTCTTAAGTCTTAGTTATACATACATAATATGTATTTATCCATATTTCCCACCTCCTTTATCTTCCTATCTCTCAATTAAAAGAATACATTTTTCTTCAAAACAGGCAACAATACAATGTTTGGCAGGAAATGTAACTTATCCACCGTTACTTTACAAATCGTTACCCACTAAAATAATCTATAACTGTTCCCGTGCCATGTTAACACAAACGGAAGGTCAAAACGTGTTTTATTTAAATACACCAACTAACCCATATCTCACTGTTACATTTCCCTTTGTATGTTCTATCACAAATGAAAAAGGTAGAGCAGCAGCGCATCACACATTTTTTTCTTTATGTATTCGCAGTTTTCTTTTATGGCACACTGATAACCAGCGTCGTGGCCTTCCTCACCGGGGGCCACGGCATATGCTGAGTGGGATCCCATTGCAATGGGCATCGCTGGGCGACAGGGTGGAACTGTTCAGTTTACTTTCTCTTCAATTGTATGTTTTATGAGCTACCTCCGTCTTGTTTGCTTTTTTTTATTTTTCGCTTTTGTCTTTTGTGATATCCATAGCAATAAATGTTTCTTTATTTCTTTCTTTCTTTCTTTTCACTTTTTTACGTATAAAACAACACGTGTTCGACATACAGTTCGGATCAGTGGATCACAATACAAATTTTCCTACTTCCACTTTGATAACAAAACGGCTGGTGCTGAGAAGAATCGACAGAAGAAACTCACACCCGTATTCACAAACGATGCTTGCATAAGTGAAGCAGCAAATCGAACGCACAGCGTTGAATAGAGCTTTGTGATTGGTTCGTATGTCACCCTGTGCGACAACGCGCACTGTGAAACCTCATGGTAATGTTTGTGAATACGGGCGTCAGTCACCTTTCTCTGTGATGATACGAGTAGCAGAGCGGATCTTTCATGATAATAATATTAGGATTTGTTCATGATATTAGTATTACAATACTCGTATTACTTTTCAATTTATTTGTGATTTGGCCATTACTAGTATCTTAATGGATGACGTATTAAAATAATTAATTGTGTTCAATCTCTACATCGGTGACAGATTGGAGCGAACGTTCTGTATCTATTTTGACTGTGTATGTATTAACATTTCCCCCGTATCGTCGGCGTCGTCGAACAACGACGTATCTGCAAAATGTTAAGTTTCCAGGAGAGCGTTTTGAAGTTTTGGAACCGGTTTTTTGTGTCTACAAAAAAAACTACTTGGCTGATCGGTTTCAAATTTGGGGATGTTATAAACTTAAAGATGTTATTTTATATAAACTATGTACCCATCTCCAAAAATACTTAGTTTTTTGTAAAAATCACATGCGTCATTGTTCTATGGACAATTTGAGGATGTATGTGATAAACCGTCGTTGTTCTACGAATTTTTTTAATCAAATATATGACGTATGTCACTTTTAGTCATTATTCTACGGAACTTCTGCCATGAGTACCCGTCGGATGATGAAGAAAGTTGGAGGAAATAAATAAAAAACATTGTTTATTAGGTTTCATTATTGATTAATTTATAAATAAAGACAATAGGTATCAAAGAAAATTAACAAAAATCAAGGATAGATAAACCACATCCATATACTGCGGCAGGTTATGCAGAAGATCGAAGAGTATAACTTGCCACTATGCTTGGAGTTCGTGGATTATGAGAAGGCCTTCGATTTGATCGAGATTTGGGCAGTGCTGCAATCTCTCCCTGCACCGCGGCCGTATCGACTCTCGTTACATCGAGGTACTGAAGTACTTCTACATGAACGCACCATTCCGGCCCGAATACAGAAGCAGAGCACGAGCGCGATTCCACTACAGCGAGGCGTAAGGCTAGGAGATTTTATACCTATTTCCAAAACTGTTCACCTGTCCAACTCCTGGAATGAAAGGATTCGGCATAAATATCAACGACGAGTACAACACTCACCTTAGGTATGCCGACGATAATATTATGGTCATGGCAGAATCTTTGGAAGATTTTTGTATGGAAAAATTACATTGTGTTTTGCGTAGGCAAATACTTATCTAATTTGATTGCAAATGACATGCACTATAATCCTTTACAAGGATGTTCACTCATTACAAGATGTCATCCTGTATACGCAAAAAAAAACTTTATTTTTAACACAATGTTTATTTTGAGTAACAAATCGTCAAAAAGAAACACATTAAAATCAAATTATTGTAGTCTCAATTTTTTATTTTATTTTTTAAGCAATTTAAAAATAGAACAAAGACGCAATTGGAATACCCGTCCCTAGTACAAAGTCGGTTGTGTATATCCGACGTCAAAATTACCAAACTTTACCGAAGTACAACGATGGTTCTGATCAAACGTCAAACAAAAGTCCTTAGAACAATGTAAGTTCAGTACATCCGCCACCAAAAACAATTATTTTGTACCAAACATTCATAATGTTTATACTCATCAATCTACCTACAAATACCATAAAATAAAAACAAAAGGACACTGTTTCTTTTATTTTCGAACTTCCTAGTACAACGACGGGTGTGTACGTACGTCACAGTTTTTTTTTCTCTAACTTCCCTAGTAAAGAGATGGTTGTGACTTTCAGTCATCAAAACGATAAAATGTCCAAACTTATAGATATAAAGACGAAATTCTAGATACATTCAATATCAATACGAATACAAATGTATAAGCTATTCCAACAAACGATGTGCAGTCTTCCGAAGTACAATAACGCTTGCACAAACACGTCTCTGTACGGCGTTAGAATAATCACATCCGTCGGTGTTCGATTCTGTATCTTCGATATTATTACGAATTTTGAAAAAATAAAAAATTAGTTTATAAAGGGGCTATTTTAGAGTAGTTTAATGCAAAAAAACAGATTTTGACGGTTGCGATCATACGACGTTGTTCGACGACGCCGACGGTATGTTTTAATTCTCATACATAAATATTAAGAGGGACCGTGACTCACGAGGTGTACCTATTCAGTTTTTAGCCTATTCAAATTTAGTTGTTGGTTTGTTATTTTTAAATAATTCTCCATATAGATCCGATTTTGCGTAAATAACACATTAAATTATTATACGTTTTTCGCTACTTTTGTCTTAGGATCCCTTTAAAATTTTATGTGCTTTGCCA
Source organism: Ostrinia furnacalis (assembly GCF_004193835.3). NCBI lineage: Eukaryota > Metazoa > Arthropoda > Insecta > Lepidoptera > Crambidae > Ostrinia > Ostrinia furnacalis. The sequence continues at coordinate 77,443 of NW_021130879.1, forward strand.
AAACATCCAGGGGACTTCGATTTTAACTATATCTATCCTGGGTAGTTTTGCTAGGTACAACAACAGCACACTGACGATATTTTTTGTTGCGAAATCGTATCTATTACAACTGCTTAAGATTTATACAGTTTTCTTGCCGTTATTCATGTAGTAAGATATTTTTTTCCAAAATTATGATGGCAATAAATTAAGAATATGACTTTAAGGATCTTCTCGCCGATCCTTATTCACTGTGCCATACAAAAGATTAGACATGCATAATGATATTCGCTCTGTCACGCCCCCTGGTCATTATAAAGAAGTAGGTAGGTATCTATTTCTTCTGCTTTGATTTTTTGTCTCGTAGTCGCCACATCAAAGGACCGCTGTGAAGAACAAAAAATGTTTTGCGAAATCGTATCTGATCGATTGTTACTGTTTTTGGGATCCGCAGTCGAATTTTTTGCAAAATAATAACTAAAAACGAAAGCTGTAACTATAACGTAGTAACTATAACCAGAACCGGTGTCTTTTGTATGGAGTTAAACAGAATTTTATCGTTTGTTTATACTCGAAGTTACGTAGTTGTTAATAAGGTGCAACCCAGCCTTAGTTATCGTTAAAAAGTGAAGGTTTACAGAAAGAATCTCTAATGAGGATATACATATGTATGGTTTGGAAATAAAAGTGTGTAAGCACTGTCTGATGGACTCAGAATTTAATAAATAATTCTTCATTTACTTAGGTATCTCTGATAGTAAAGGCAGAGAAATAACATCCTATAACCAAATTACACAAACATTTTCATTCTTAGACTATTAAATTAAGTAAATTATACAGAACCAAACTCTAAAAGCAACTTGTTTCATATTTCGCCTACCACATTTCGTCGCCACGCCTAGTTATTAGTTGCCCATTATTGCGCTGGGTGGCGAGATGCGCCTTACATTTCGGTGGGCCAAAAGTTTTTTGCCCAAAACCGCTTTTGTCGGAAGTGTCATCAAATACGTCATACCTCAAACAAAAGATCGTATCTCGTTAACGTTATTAATGTGTCGGATCTGAACATGTTTTATTCTTTGAACCTTTGAAGGGAATTTAGTTGATTAATTTGTAATTAACTAGATTATGTCTGCGATTTCGTTCGCCTGGGTTTTAGTTTGTTATACATAGAGTATTTCACGTACGCGTCATCAATTGCTAATTTGGGTCAGAAAGTTAGTCACTAAGTAATCTTTTTCAAGATTCTATACCAAAATAAATCAATATTGGTTAAGCTGTTTAGTAATGCAAAACGTAACAGACAAATAGACGGACGGATTGTGCTTTTTATTAGGGCGTTCTTATTTATATTATTCCACCTCAGATTTGATTTCAAAGGTACTTTCTTATTGTAATACTAGAACCCTATTTAAATATATTTTTTATCAAAGCAATACGAGGATTAATGGTAATCGATTAAGAATGAGAAAGGGGTGAAATAATTGGCGATTACGACTCTACCTCAGGATTTAATAATAACTCCCCCAATAATTCCCATGAGAATCGTAAATTCAATTGCAATAATGTAATCTTACTATTAGTAATTGGAAAGCGGTTGAAGATTACTTGCAAATGGTAGAACGAAAAATCAACTCTACATTTTTGTTCCAAAATCACAACTATTAATGTAGAGATATCCCTATTATTGTGGACATTCCACCAGCTCACACTGAGCGTTTCGATGACTCTTTTATTATGCGAACAGCTAGAGACTGGAATTTGTTGCCTGCTGCTGTCTTTCCCGAAGACTATAATCCGGGCCTTTTCAAGGCGAGAGTGAATAGGCACTTACAGGGCAGATATGTACCATCCTAGACTGCATCCCACTTAACATCAGGTGCGATTGTGGTCAAATATCTACATTGTTATGCATAATAAAAATACACACTTAATAAATTATCCCTACTAATATTACTAATGCGAAAGTAACTCTGTCTGTCACGCTTTCACGCCTAAACAACTGAACCGATTTTGAAAAATGTTGGCATTGAGATAGTTTGAGTCCCGGGAAAGGACATAGGTTAGTTTTTATCACGGATTTTGAAACAGAGACGCGCTCGGTAAATTTTTCTGTGACAGATAAAATTACAAAAGCTAGTTACAAAGCCTAATTCAAAGTTTCAATTTAGGTAGTTTAACAAATATGAAATAACACAAACCAATCGTCCCCACTTAGCGAGTTTAAGCAATTAATTTGTCCCGTTTAGTCTTAACTCATTAATACATTAAGCACACGTCACTACGCGATTTGGGGACGCCGGGGACAATTATGTGTTTGCCCCGTCCTCTTCAAATATGGGGCAGAAACCTTGCCCCAAACGGGTTGACGACTGAGATCAAAATGGGATCCAATTGAATCTAAATGTGGAGAGAATTTGGAATGGAAATTGAAATATATTTGGAATGAATTGAATATACAATTTATAAGCAGATTACTATATTGTTTAACGTGCTATTGACTAGCGTGGTGTCCTTTTTGTACACGTGGAAGTTATTTTACAAGATACAAAGTGAGGTCAAAGTATTCATAGGTATAATTTAACCTATTTGGGGCTTCGTACAGGAAAATGTAATCTAGAATAATTATTGAAATCAAATAAAATAATGCTCCAGACGTTAACTTTATGTGTGTATTTAACTGTGGAAACTTAATAAGTTCATGTGTTTCCTTACTGTACCTAAGTTAATTTATATTGTAACTGTATGTTTCCCAAAAATAAATACAATAAAATAAAAAATAAAGTTCTATTAAAGATCCCCTCAGTTGTTTTCAGATACAAAAAAAAATCTAATGGCAATCCCTTTTGTATTATTTAAATAAAATAATAGGACTAGGGTACGACTTTTAAGTCAATTCCGCGGTTTCTATAATTTTGCATTAATCCCACACTGACCACTGTTTCCGGATAAACCAACAGCTAAAATTTAACCATTAGTAAACTTGAGCATAAGATATTAATCAGTAGGCTAAATATTTTCCAAGCCAACCTTAGCTTTTACCATACAATAGTACCGACCTATGTCACAAGGGAGCCCCAATTCGGGCGTAGATACGTTTTATGATACATTAACTATACCTGTTTTATTTATAGATCCTTTGTTATGCACGCCCGGTATAAAAGGCCCGGAAATACAGGGCTGTAAAGACTGGTGCATGCAATTTTAAAGGGGTCATTGAATTAGGCGCTTTACCCCAAAGGGTGAAAGTGTAACTAACAAAGGGTTAACCAATCCACTTCACCATGGAGAATAGGAAATCGCTCTATAAAATTTTATAAACTTCATTTACTCTTTTGTTTTTGACACATCATTGAATTAAAATTGGATTCATCTCCATAAATGCTCGATTACAGAACAGTTAGTGCATTTTTTTTATCATAACGAGGAAGCTCTTGGCCTGTTGGCATTATGTTGTTCGAAAGGTTTTCAGTGTCACACAGAGTGACAAAAATAAAGGTTAGTCTTAAAATGGTGTGTTACATAAATGCCTAATTATAGAGGCGAGCTTCCACCTTCAGTTTAATTTACTTTCGTCAATTGCGATTGAGATTCCCTGAAAATAATATTATCATCATTATCATTTCAGCCAACGTCCACTGCTGAACATAGGCCGCCATCAATGGTCGAAAATAATATAATTTGGAAGTAATATAATCAATTACTACATTCTAAACTATGAAGACCGTCTGAAAGTTAATGTAGACAAAATTCAAATAGGCAATATTATTACTTTCAAGGCGTAAGTTTGTATAATGATAATTCAGTCATTAAAGTTAGTAGACAAAGACTCTACCGATGCGACGGCTGCTTCCGCTGCGGCGCACGCGCATCGACGCGGTGGCATTGGCAAAGAATAAATATGGCCAGAAAGAGCACTAATGCATTTCAAGAACTTAGTTTTATACATATTCAAGCAAGTAGAATATTGTTTTCTATGTCAATAATGATCAATTTACAAAGTTAGCCGCACTTCTACTTTCCAACAAAAACCTTTGAAAATTTCATAAGTAAGTTTGTTTCAGAAGTAAGTAAATATCTTAACTCTTCAAGAAAGACATTAAAGATCATCCTTACAATATTAAAATCATTAGACTTCAATGTATCAATAATTGATATAAATAATATGTCCATTGTCCCTGTATTGAAATAAAACTGTAAAGTATCTTTCAAAATAGTAAATATCGTGATATATGAGTAGAATGAAATGTGCAAATAAATAAATTTGAATTTGAAAGTGTTTAAAAATAATTTTATGTTAGGTAAAAATGTTGGATGCTACTTTTATGGTTCTGAACAACACTTCTGCATTTCAACATAATCTATGCCACCGTCCCTATGAGATCATTGACGCATGTCGGCGCTTTGACTTTGATGTGCGATCGGCGCGTGCGCACGGAATGATACTAATATGCGACTAAGTACCAATAAACGTGGACTCAGTAGGCTTATATTCCTACTGACGTCTGGCCCTCTTGATATACCGAATTATAATGCGTTAAGAGTTTGCGATATGATACAAGAATAAGTATATTGGGTATCTGTGATGCGGTAAAAAGTTTTTGGTATAATTTTTGGAATATTTTTCCACAGCTTACTAAGGGTTCTACATACTGGCATAGTTCGCTGAAAAAGTTTATGCTAAAGGTAGAGCAAGAGGAAAAATAATCGTGTGCGCTACTCAACGACATAGCGCCGTCATTGAAACCTACAATAGAATATGTATTACCTATGAGTGACTTTACTCATTGAAGCTACTGCTTTAACATCATTTAGGCATGGTACTTTGTGGCAGCCCGCTTCACAAAACTGGAAATCGTGTTCGTATTAACTATTAATTTCCAAAATTGGAATACAATTGGCCATTAACGTGGGTCGTATCAATTGTTTTGGTAAACTGATTTGAAATGAGTTTGGAATGTTAATTTTATTATACTTAGACAGAAAATTTCATGGTAATTATGAAATCAACAAGCTATGTGTACTTCTGTTTTTCAATTTGAAGCTATCCATATTGTTTTAAATAAATGCTGTCTTACTTGCCAAAGATACAAACATTAACTACTTACTGTTGATGAAAGTTTCAAAACAATCAGAAAGAACATCATCCTATTAGATTTCTAGAGCTATAGTCAGCATTCAGCAGAGTTTACCTCTTAAGGTTCGGACAAACCAACGCGTGCAGCGATGGCGATGGCGATGGCGACCACTGCGCGTGCAAAAGTTGTTTCACACTGCCGCGACCGCGATGGCGATCACTGCGCGTGCAGGTTGTCACTGTCACTACAACTGTCACGCATATTGTCAATCACGCCTATTCGGCAAAATGGAAACTGAATTAAATGATTTGTTTTGAGCTTTTGATGCAATTGAGACAATGGAAACACTTTTTCACTCAAGTTTATTCAGGCGGCCATATAGAATGAGACAGGATTACATGCGGTATAGGTAGTAGGTACCTATTGGTTACTCATAACCAAGCTATATTTCTGGCTTCGCTTGTAGTCCCTAGAGCCCTAACAATACCTTTTAATTAGATTTAAAGAAAGGTTTGATAGGAAGGAGGACTGCACTAAGGCTTTCTTGGCCTCAGTGGGGGAAATGAAACACAACGCGGACGGTTGATATCTGGTTTATTACTGTTATGCTATTGCTATAGGTATACAAGATTTACATAATGTACACAATTCAATGTGTCCAGTCCAATGTGCCGTCGGTGTAGAGTGCCTACGGTGCACGTTCGTTCAGGGTTCATGGGCCAGTCGGCTAGCATGTTGTAGGCATTGGTTGTAGGTCGCGGTCGATGCTGACGTGCTCGTACAGTATCCTTGTGGGCAAGTAAGATTATAACCAATTCATCTTTTTCCTTGAGGGAAAAAATTTGCCCCCATTACCTTTAACCATTGTCGTTCTTATCGTTAAATCGCACAAAACTACACAGAACTCAACACAACATCTATCAAAATCAATTTTCATTTTCATTTTTGGTGCAACAGTCATCTTGACATTTACTTTTTTTAAGGCAAAGGAAATTACATTATGCACCCAAACCACAGAGTACATAATAGTCCAAATATCTTTTTTGTCTTTAATAATAACCCAAAAATACAAAAAGACATCAGTTTTGATCAACTAGGTATTTTTATTGGCACTAAATTAATGACTGACCCGTTTGATGACATTAATTAGGTTTTTATTTATGGCATACTTAGAATAGCTCTAGGGCCTTTGAGAAAGCTGCAGACATGTAGGTACTTCTCAATTATTTTGTTCTGCAGATAATATCCCAATTTTATTAATGAAGTTGAAGAAGCAGGTTCTCGAGAAAACTAGAATAATTTGTTTATTATATAAAAATAAATTCTGATATTGATACTTTATTCTAAAACCTTTTTTATCATTCAAGTAGGTCAGACTAGTGGTATGTTACGAATAATTCATTTTTAACTGTGTAAAAACTTTTTAACAGATCCTACTTACTATTTATTACATCGATTTTAAAAAACAGAAACGTCACAGTGACAAATGTCGCGATGATCGCTGATCGCTGCGTGCAGACGCTGCATAGATCGCCGCGACCAATGACAGGACGCGTTGATGTGAACACATCGCTACAAATTCATACACGCTGTCTGGTCGCCATCGCCATCGTCATCGTGCACGCCGGCTGCACGCGTTGGTCTGGTCTTACCTTTATATTCAGCCCCCATAGACAAAGTTATAAACGTGACAGTGGTAATTCTGAAATCGATCCACCCATGGAGTATTTTTTTCGCGAATGTACTTTAGACTAAACCCTTTGGTCTCCGTTTACACTCTGTCTTCCAGTGACATGGTCCACTTTTAGCTTGGTCCACGGGCCAAGTCACAGTGGTTTGAATTTTTAAATAAGTAGTTTTTCTTCCGGTAACTGGGCTCATCCGTCTATGATTTTTAAATAAATTAAACAACAAATCAACAAAATTTACTCCAGAATCTTAGAGGTAGGCCCAGTCCTGGAAGAAAAACTATTTAAAAATTTAAACCAGCCCGTGTCACTAGAAGATTCTACACTACATGCATTTGTTGTCAAACGTATCACTACATACACCTATAGTCGATTGTACTGGATCACTGTTCTCATAAAATAGGGGTACACCCAGTTAAGCTATCGTTTTACCGATTTTTATCACGAAAAGTAGTCGTATGTAATTGAATACTTTCTCACCAAAACATCACGCCCCGCTGCATGCGCTTGCGTCGTTAATTGTCGTGCGCTAATAGACGATGACAAAAGCTGTGTGCCCTCATGCGGGTCACGGTGTTGCTTGGTATGAAATAGTGTACTAAAAGTGTACTTTTTGGGTTAGGATTTGGTACTTTTAGGAACTTTTTTGATGTAAAGAAACTAGGAAGCTTACTGCAAATAGTTAAAGTCAATCATTTTTTTCTTCAGCGAAAACTGCAATTAGTGTAATTAAAATGGGACGAGTCACATCCGATTGCAGCTTTTTCTAAAGGCATTAATATTTATCTTTGTTCACTTTATTTTGGCACAATATTCTCAAGTATTTAGTACTTTTTGTAATCATTGCACTTTACAATGAGAAACTTTAGTAAGAATAATATAATTACATTAATGAAAAAGCACATGCTACTTTTAGGTGGAGTAGTAGGTACAATTTCTTTAGCTTTCAGAAACCATTACATGCAACAAAAATAACGAATAACGCAGGTTATTGCAAGTTTGGCACTCAAATGAAATCGCTGAGTCATCCAAGGGTTACCATTACAAAACATATCGATATAATATGGCAACACTAGTCATGCAGATTTATAACTGTCACGTTTTAACATGTTCATTTTATTGCCTACCGGGGGTTATCATTAACACAATAGGGGAGAGGGGGGCATAGTGGAAGGGGTGGGCAAAGCGAAAAATTTGATTTTACCAACACTCTTTCACCCAACGGCACTCGTGCTTCACGTAAGCCAAGCACAGGGCCGACCAAGGTCATTGACCAAAATCAGTCCGGCTAGCGCCACCGAGCGGGCTACATGACTGCGCGATGTAGATCGAGTAAGTTTCTTACGAAATTCAAGGATTTTGGAAACTGGATATTATTGTCAAAAGTGAGTAGTGATGGTATTTTTATTATTTAAATCTAATATCTGTTTATCATAGATTCCTTTGACATTTTGTAGATTAAACAAATTTTAACACTTTCTTAGTTATCAATTGAAAACTGTAATTATTATCAAAAAGGCAAAGTGGAAAATATTACAAGGGGGCAAAGTGGAATGATTCCCACATAGAAATATTTAATTTGTTTTTTCAGATGGTTCATAATTATTACAAAAGTAAAACGAACCAAGGCTCATGGAGAGAAGATCAAATGAGAAGAGCGATGGAGGAAGCGAGTCTTGCTACGATTAGTTCGGCATCACAAAATATAGTATCCTAATTGGAACTCTTCATTGTCATTTGAAATCTGGGGATGCATCGAAGAAGATTGATAGGTTTCGTCCAGTATTTTTCAAAAAAACTGGAGCAAAAATATATTATGATCTTGCAGTAGTAAGGGACAAGGTTTTTTATGGCCTGAAACAGTTCCTAATTACTAAATAAGTTGTTTATGTTATTTCATTTAATTGACCTCATTAGCTAAATGCTCAAATACAGTAGATAAACGCTTAATAAGTGCCCTTTTCACTTTGCCCAATGTGCAATTCCACTTTACCCTTGTGATAAGGGCAAAGCGGAAAATTATAGACTATAAAAAAACTTATTTTATGCCAAAATAGTTAATAATTCGTAAATTTTTTTTAGAGTTATCTATAATATAATACTTGTAGTATCATTTCGATTAAAATTAGTCTTCGTAACTTATCTGGTTCTTTTTATTTTTTCGATTGAAGTTAAGTACTCCACTATGCCCCCCCTTCCCCTAAAAGATACTCAATTACTTTGTCATTGTCGTTATTCCGCTCCCTTTTTTATCTACCGATTAATACTGGGAAAGAGAATGATTGATCGATGTCAATGTGACAGCTGAAGATGAATGCGCTCTATCGATTCGAGAATCGATTCGGGACAAATCGATCATGTGATAGATTTGAGGCTGTAATCTATTACTTTCACTGTTTTTTGTTGGAAGGGGTGAGTTTTGTTGATATCTACCTGTTTATTTATTGCAGAAACAACAATTGTGTTTGACACAAAGATAGCGCAAAAACTTTTTAACAGTAAAGACGAATAAGTATTGTAGAATATATCTTAGTTTTCTTATGACACCATTATTATACCACTAATACAGTTTTTTATCTGTACGTGGTCTTAAACCCGTATTCACAAACGATGCTTACTTAAGTGTTGAACGCACAGCGTTGAATAAAGCTCTATGATTGGTTCGTGTGTGTCACTCCGCCACTCAAGTATCGTCTATGAATACCTAGGTTTTTGGGACCCTGTGCGTCCACGCGCACTGTGAGACCTCATAGTAATGTTTGTGAATACGGGTGTATATCACACCGGCTAAAGTGGCTACTTGTACTGCGAATGTTGGTAAATTATCCAATCTAATGTTTTATGTTACTTTAAATTCTTGAGTCCCTTGAAGTTTAATCCATGCGTGTTTTTTAGTTCTTTCCTTAAAATGCAAGTCAATGGCAAGTCAATTAATGTTTCCAACAAAACGATCCTTTAATCCACATTCCACTCTATGATCCTAACCGAATCTAAGCGGACATCTACAACCGATATCTTGGATCAGTCCAGCGCTCGTACATTATAACCCGAACAAAAACAAATCATGTCGCGACAGTCGCAAGATAACCGATTCGAATGCGTAAATCGTCCGCGTTACAATTAAACCAGTGTCGATATTAAAGCCTCGTTACACATTAACGCTTAGTTATGTCATGTCAATTACTGTGTACTTGAGTTCATTGACACGGACTATTTGTTTTTTTTTTTAATTGTGACATTTGTCTAAACTACTCTTGGAAACTAAAAAGGTTATTCCAAAGTTAACACGTCACTGACACTGGCTGGAGTTAGCTGGGCTTAAGACGCATCGTACATTATGTCCATAGAAAGTTCGGAAAACCTCTAGTGTCACTAGTGTCAGTGTGACAATGGAAAATCTTTGGGAGGTCTTAAGTCCAGCAGAGGAAGTATTCTGTTTGAAACAAAACTATTTCACAAAGCTTGTAATGAATCATAGGAAAATTAATTCAAAATCTTGTTTCTCTAACTAGAATTAACGAAAGAATTACCTACGTATCGTTATCATTTCTGACACCTCAAACATAGCTGTAAATTGTAGCACTCATAAAATCCCAACTAATATTATAAATGCGAAAGTAACTCTGTCTGTCTGTCTGTCTGTCTGTCTGTCTGTCTGTTACGCTTTCCCGCTTAAACCTCGCAACCGATTTTGATGAAATTTGGCATAGAGATAGTTTGAGTCCCGGGAAAGAACATAGGATAGTTTTTATCCCGGTTTTTGAAACAGGGACGCGCGCGATAAAGTTTTTCTGTGACAGACAAAATTCCACGCGGGCGAAGCCGCGGGCGGAAAGCTAGTCTCTTATAAAAGTACATTTTATTTTTGACGAAGCAGTGTCACTAGCCCTTAACTACAAGTGACTTTACAACTCGTACCTGGACGATGTAATTGGAACGTCACGATATTGATCAAGATTTACAGCGATCCGACTGGCACCGTCGATTCAATTTATTCCATAACATTATTATAACATGTAGGGACGGGAAAAGGACATCGATAACTTTGAGTTTGGACTATAGAATCATTAGGGGGTCAATAACAAAAAGGTTTTTCTACAAGCTTTTTTGCATTAGTGAGGTTCGGTAGCGATCGGTACCTAAATGCATAATTATTAATATCCAATTAAATTCACATTTTAAGATAGCACAAATTATTACTTTAAAAGTTGTTTCAAAACTTTTATTCATCAATACGAGTACAGCTCTGTTTTATTGGTTTGATTAGATTAAGCGGCATCGATGTATTTTATTCGAGATCGTGTCACTATTAATACCTAACTAGTCTGTGCACCTTACTGCGAAGTTGAAATGTTTCAAATCAGTGTTGTTATCGACAACAATTTTGCTTGTCGACATTGTTTTCGTAATTTACTTTAGACAAATGACCGATCGTTACAAAGTATAATTTTGTGTAATAGTTACAGGATTAAAATATGTAGGATAATTAAATTATTATGCCGCCATTTTGATTGCAACTTTTGTTTAAATTTCGAGTCCTTATTAATTCATTCCTTCTGACTCCAAATGACTTCTAGGAATAAGGCTGCATCAGCCTTCTGGGTACCGGTAACCTCACTGACGGATCTTAGGATACTTTTGAAGATGATACCAGTGCAACTTTTTATTTATCTTTTGTTTTCTTTTTTGTAAATATTGTATTAAAAATAGTTTTTTATTTATTAAGTTTGTAAATTAATTGTAAGAATCTTTATATTGTAAACAAATATGCTGACACCCACTTCTAAGAATTGCTGAATCTAACAATTCAGTAAGTAAGTACTTACTTTATTCAATGCTAATTAATTTATATCAACATCGTGTAATCGTAGTGCCTTTTATCATGCAGGTTGATGAAATCAATAAGTTACATCCCTGTTGCCTGACTTCATCAAACACGGATCTGAAAAAACATAGTTTTTAGCAGGCAAGAACCTGTATCAGTCAAATTTCTAAACCGCAAGTAACAACCATCACGATTTTCTTGTTAACTTTTTGTTTGCCACCGATCGTTCGAGTTCACTGCGGTCGGTTAAATATCTCCTCAAATCCAGCATCATAGTAATGAGTTTTTGTCGTTTATTGTGGTTTTACCTTTGTATCCAGTTTTTACCAACAGTTTTTGTGTCAGCATTGTATAAGTTTTTGAAGGGCCCTATAGTGAGATGATTGAAACCTTGCTTTGCTTTCTCCATTTTATTATTATTGTGCTTTTCCCCTATAATTGCGTAAGCAAAAAAAGTTAGTCAATCAGAAATTGGAGAGTGTACAATTCTGAAATTGCATGAACAGGGCTTAGCAAGGACGACAATGGACAATTTGACACCATTCTCCAATAATTCGAAATTACAACTTTTCTAAAAAGACGCTTCATTCTGGTCTTAAAAACTTAATTCATTTAAAATTACCTGTAAATTACGTTTTTTGGTCGCATTGTAATTGAAAAAAGTAGTTTATTTGAGTTGACAAAATAGTGACGTCACTTGCTTGTAGTGCCATACAAAATCTATGGGAGAGTTTCGTTTTGACAGTTTTAAAAAGTACGTCAATTGATTGGTGGTGTCAACATGACTGTATATTTCGACAAATTAACTACATACATTACTTAAAAATAACTCTCTAAATTAAAAATAATATCTATGCCCTATTTTACTTACAGTTCCGTGAGAAAATAATTCCAGTGTGTAACAAAACGCGTAAAATCTGTCAAGTAAAAGTAACTTAGTATTTTTTCTTTTTAAATAAGCTCTAGAGGCACCTGCAATTTTTCCGTCCGAGAATTTCCATTCAAAGCTCCCCCGTCCCTCTCACACCCGTGACAAGTTCAAGAGGCGTGACAAAGAGAGCATTATCTTCTGAGCCCTAATTTAGGCGACATAAATGGCATCTCTCAGGCTAGTCTTTTGAGAGCGACGAAGCATTAAATAACTGCTTCTAAAGCGCCGATAAAGGGGCCATTCACGCGCCGACATACGTTTTAATAGCCATTGAGATGAAAAGAATTTGAAGAAAAGCGCTTACTTCCGAAAGGTCTTGATTTCACCGGGAGGGTGGGGGTTATGAATATAATTAAAGGTACGCGTGAATTTATAATTTCAGGTGAAATTTGGCCTTGGCTTGGGTAAATGATAAATTCAGTTATTTTAGCTTAGGTGCAGACCATCGACTTTTAGTTAGCCGATAGTTGGGCCCGATTTTAATTTGTATGAAGAATTGGCCGATACCAAATCGGTGTAACAGCCCGACCCAACTATCGGCCAACTAAAAGTCGGTGGTCTGCGCCTAGGCTTATTGTTAGTTGGTCTTAAAGAGCCTTCAGTATATTTATCTTTGGATATTATACGCCATAATTAAAACTCTACTATTTTTAAATAAGAATGCTCATAGATACTATTCGACCGTAAGCAAGTTTCTAGATATTTTTGTGCATAAAAAGGCAGGTATTTCCACAGTACCGCAATCGCATCTACACTAAATAGATCGCCTTCATTCAACTTTTATGCTACTAAATGTACACTTGAATGGCTTTCCTTACCTCAATGCCAACTGTGCGCGTGGCCTACCCCGGCCAATGTTTCCCTTTGCTGAAGGTGTCTAGTGTCTAGTTCCACTAAAACAATGTTTGGGCTGATTGGACACGTTTGTTACTATTTTCAAAATGGACTGATGAGGAGTGTTTGTTTTAAGAAGTTTGTCTCGGTTTTATTTAAATAGTTTACCCCAAATAGTTACTTTGACTATTTGTAGTTAAAAAACATAAAAGATACTAAATTGTCTCAGTGCTTTTCAGAATTGGTTACTTTGTAATAAGAATTTCTCTCATTTGCTTCTGGTAAATTAGTAAGGAGCAAAGAAAGAAAGAGTATTTATTCCTTACAAAATAAACTTATAATTTGAGTAGTCAAGTGAATAAAAAGAGCTGATGATGAATAAAAAGTAGGTTTATTCAACGAAGGGCCATAGAGAGTGGGTATTAGTCAGCCATGTAATTTTGCCAAATTGCCAGTATAATGGTGCAGACTAAGGCTGAGTTGCATCACCTAACTTTAACGGTATCTATGACGATAACCGTGCTTTTTGTATGGAGTTTGACAGATTTTTGACGTTTGTAAAAGTTAAAGTAAGATGGTGCAACCCATCCTAAGAAAGCTCTTTGTTACTGATACTCAAACGCAATGATCAAGTAATATCAAGCTTCACTAATAATATTAAATGTATATAAATTGGTCTAGACTAAAATATGTCAGAAAAACTCGTATTTTTGGGTCTTTTAGCATCGTCAGTACTGACAGCTCAGCGAATACATAAAATTGCATGAAAAACAAGTATGTCATTAGTGTCATGTCTAGTTTTGTATGGGTTTTAAGATTTCCATGGTATTAAAACTTTCTCAACTTTGATTCTGTGTTCTCTCCAATCGATTGCATGTCTAAACACAGCCCGACCAGTTTTCCAACGAGTCGATAATATGACGTATTATTAGCTATTATTTATAAGTGGTCTTGTAACCGGAGTAGTTTGAAATGGAAACCTATTAATGACTGTTTCGGAAACTATGTTGGCATAACAGAGAAAATTGCGTTTGCGCTTAGAATTAGAAATTGCATAAAAATTAGAACAAGAAAAAGAGAAAATAATGTTGTTTTGAATTAGACTTCGTAGGTCAATAGGATAGGACCAAGCCCACAGTTAGAAACCGCCTCTGTGGTCTAGTGGTAAGACTACCTGCTTCAGACGCATAGGTCCCGGGTTCGATTCCTAGTGGGTGCAGATTTTTCTGTTCGGTTTGGTTGGTGGTAGGGCTTGTTCTAAGTCCCCCTGGCTAGCTACCACCATCTTACCTAAGTCTGTCGCCATAACAACAATGTTAACAGCATTATTGTGTTCCGGCAGTTAGAGGTAAGATAGCCAGTTCCTCCGTGGTTGAGGATTCCGGGTGAAGCTCGCTTCCACCTTCGACCTGATCATCACTTACCATCAGGTGAGATACAGGCCAGCTTCTGCGTTGTGTATTAAAAAAAGAATTAATTTATTTGATTAATTATCCCAAAATTCACCCAATATCAATTTAAACATAAAGAGAAACACGTAAAAGCTTCGAGCATAATTAAAGAATAAATTATCGATTTGTTAGCAATCTAATTTAACTACTACTTACTTAAAACTAAAAAACAAGTTTTTGATTTTGGTTTTGGCCATGTAGGTCAAAACAAAGCTGTCTACTAAAGCCACACATTCAAGTAAAGAAAGCCTACGTAATAAGACAACATCTCTACCCTACAGTCAGTATAGCAAAGGATTGGCCCGTACCGCCATGCAGTCGTTTCCTCGCGGTCCGAGCGATCACTTCTCTCGCCGATTGTACTTCGTTTTCGATAGCACTTTTGTCGTTATTCATCGCGACTGTACTGAGTACTCTTTTATGAATGAGGTTTTATTTTTTATTGAAAGTTGTGTAGTGTTTTGTGCCAGTGAGTGGATTCTAGACTAGAAGAGCTTGCAGTTGAATGTAAGTGCTAAGGTTAAGAAAGTTTTGTTTACGTTGTGTGTTTACATTTAGAAGTGTCAAGACCATGCGTAAACTAAAGTTAAAATATCAATTTGATAAACTCGTCAACTGCAGTTATATTTAGATTTAAAGTTAGTCATTTTAATTTGGTTTTTTATTTCTTTCTGTATTTCTTTTTAAGATGAATGATATTTAGATTTTGAAATGAAAATCTATTCATGGGATACTACATAATAGAGTTTTTATATGCATATTTACAGTAAGTAGTAGAAAATCGTTATTTAAGTATTTCTTTTGTGTTTCGTCTAATAAAGCCACAAACTTATCAGCCAGTCTACTAGAGACATCCGACATAAATAAATTGCACAAATCCACAACTAAAGTTTCCGATGACTCGACAAACCACGAACAAACATCCCAAGATAGCAGAAATATAAGGCTTTTCTCACAATAATGGATTAAATATTAAAACTCCGCTGTAACATCAAATCGCAGCTTTGTAGTAAAAGAGTTGGAATCCCTTGAGAAATTTTACGTTCTGACTAGTCGCGAAGATAGCTCGTAGTGTTGTAACGATATCTATCGATATATTTTCTAAAACGTCTCGACTATGTAGGTTTTATTTACGATGGTATTAATCTACGACTAACTTCAAAATTCAATTCATTAAATTTCACCTGATGGTAGGTGACGACATGTTTTTGAATAGGCAAGTACCTATGAGTACATGAAGTATTCAACCACAATCACTCAGATTATAAAATGACAAATTGACATGGAATAGTTAAAATTCCGTTTCTTAATAGAGCTGTAAAAAGGAACTTTAATACAATAATTATCAATTTTTGACCTATTAATTGTGTTTAGATTGATAGATTTTTTAATAAGTTCATTGTTATTTTTTTTTTTATCCACAACGAGGAAGCTCTTGGCCTGTATCTCACCTGATGGTAAGTGACGATCAGGCCGAAGGTGGAAGCGAGCTTCAACCGGAATCCTCAACCACGGAGGAACTGGCTATCTTACCTCTAACTGTCGGAACACAATAATGCTGTTAACATTGTTGTTATGGCGACAGACTTAGGTAAGATGGTGGTAGCTAGCCAGGCGGACTTAGAACAAGCCTTACCACCAACCAAACCGAACAGAAAAATCTGCCCCCACTGGGAATCGAACCCGGGACCTCTGCGTCTGAAGCAGGTGGTCTAACCACTAGACCACAGAGGCGGTTACTACCAAACTTAACAGTAGTTACTATGAAATGGTTAAAAATAGAGTATCACTGATATCTTATCGTATCAATAACTTAACCCCTTCAATACCACAATTCCATCGACAATAAACGTCCCATTTCTATCCGGACTTCTAAAAAAGATCTAAGTTTGCCAACTAATTTATTCAAGACCTGGAATTGCTCTGTGAAATATGATTTTAGGTTTAAAAACTATTCGGATTTTCATTCGTATGCATATTCGTGACAAATAGCCGGGCTTCGTTGAATTACTGCTGGGAGCTGCAGTTTAGTGCAGTTTTTGAATAGTTCTTTGGAAGTTCTGGACAGTTTCAGTTGCACTATATTTTTGAACTAGCACGTACGCACGATGGCACATATTTTCTACACACACGCTATATACACTCGCGAGCAAAAATATGGAATCACCCCATTTATTTCGAGCGCTCACAAAAGCTAAATGACTAATAGAAGACAAATAAAAATGGTACCATTTTAAAGGTAATATTAAACTTTAAATTGATACGACAGATACATACATAGTCATTCAGTCAGTTCTTAATATTGCTCGGACCAAAACACAAGGTGGTGATTCCATACTTTTGCTCGTAAGTATAGATGCTACAATCTTATAATGAGTTAAAGATTATAATGCAATAGATAGCTAGCTATTCATAGGCATTAAGTGCAATTTTTAATATTAATATAATAGCCTGATGGCTGTGGACTGTCCTACATCATTATTGAAAACCTACATACATGGCCTTACTGCAATACTTCTTCTTTTTCTCTGCATTCTTTTTAACACTGTGGTCGTGTCTTGATAGGGACTTTTTTTTACTAATCATTTCAAAATTGTTTGTGCATTGAACAGGGTACAAAAGGCGAACTTAAGTGCCACTTGCATTCTCCGCCAGCAAACTTTTGGACCAAGCAGAAATTAAAGTAGTGATTTGAAACTCTTTTATTCTCAAATAAATTAATCGCAACCCTCACCCTAAAACCAATTTGTCAGAACTCACGGTTAATTCCGTATTCCGACTTTACTCAGACCAATAAACGTCAGTTAATTTGACACTCAAACCCCACCTGTACTTCAATGATTTGGAGTCGAGGAAATAATTCCAGCCCTTCCAGGCGGAGGCAAGTTAGGATAGTAACAATTAGCGCTGGAAACTTCTAATGAACGGTTTAGTAAGTTTTAAGGATGGATTAGGAACTTGTA
Organism: Ostrinia furnacalis; assembly: GCF_004193835.3. Taxonomy (NCBI): domain Eukaryota; kingdom Metazoa; phylum Arthropoda; class Insecta; order Lepidoptera; family Crambidae; genus Ostrinia; species Ostrinia furnacalis. Next base: position 95,192 of record NW_021130879.1, read on the forward strand.
TCGCTTTGGATTCTGCGAGTAGACTTATTAAAGTTAAAATAAGATGATCATGAAATTAAGTTTATGTTTGTAGACGTTTCGTATCGTTTCGTACGATTCGATAGCCATAGAAGTACTTTAATCAGAAACTCCAAGACACTGTGTGAAAAACACTTCATATTAGCCTGGCAACTTTGTTTGTTTTCAATATGCTGGAAAAAAATATATTATGTTTCTAATTGATGGTCAATTGAGTTAATGAAATAGTGAATTCATATTAGCTTCCCTTTGCTATACAAAATCTTTTATGGAAAGTTGCATATCAACAGCTTTTTACAAGTAGGTATGTCATGCTTTACATGTATGTTAAAAGAATAAAATTATTTACGGTGAACTGTCGTAAAGATGCAGTCTCTATCGCAGTTAATAATAAATCCTACGTCCCAGGATTTCAAGTCGTATTTAATATTGTATAATTTAAAACCGTTTCCGAGGTTTGCACTGTAAATGATTTATGTTTGCGTCTCTATGAACTGAGAAACTAAGTACACGCTAAATGTAATTTGAAAGATGAAAATAAAGCAGAAAAAGTCATTGTTATTTTACAACATTCTAATTGGCCTTCCATGATCCCTGTTGTCTGGTTTTTCCATATATCATAATAAATGACTTTAGGGCTTAAAATATTATATTAAGCTGTCTTCTTCTTCGTCGTCTTGCTCTTGGCAAAGTCTCTGTCACGTTAAGGCGTCTACAACGACGGTAGAGGCGGAGAGTCTTCCAGTGACTTGGCAGATTTTAGCTTGGTTCAGCGACTTGGCCCGTGGCCCAAGCTAAAAGTGGGCCTAGTCACGGACGAAGCCAAAAGTAGGCCAAGTCACTGGAAGACTCGAGGCGGAAACAGCTCTCCGCACGATCTCCCACCATTTCTCCTTGCTAGCAGACTGCCTGGCGCAGTTAAATACGCGGTTTCCTACTATACATTTTGCTTGATCAACCCATCGCATAGGCAGCCTGCGGAGCCATCAGGTTCCCACAAATTTTGCCAGAACGACCATTCCCTTCTTTTCCCTAGCCCTTTTTCCCATTATTTGGGGTAGGCTCTCCTTTTCTAAGGCGCCAGGACAGTCTATCCTGGGTTGTCAAAATGTTTGTCTGGGCACGCTCTAATTCCAGTCACGACCAGTCGCTATGGAATATAATAAAAGTGTACCTACCGCTGGCCTTACTTTACAAATCATATTGTTTACTCCAGTTCTTTTCCAGATAACTACGCTCCCAATCTGTATACGGGCTTGTAATTAACAGTTGAAACAATGCAACTCTGTAGGATGACGGCATAGACGCCATAATAGACCACAGCTCTGATTCAGAAGGTTTGTACAGTTACAGCAGGAGGTCCGAGTATACATTTTTGTAGCAATGGTCCTTATTACAATAGTATTAAGTACCATAGTGTTTACTTAGATAGTCATTGTATTATCTATTGTTTTTAAAGCTGTTTAAAAATATGTAAAAAATATTTTATAGTGGATGGAAGACGATGATCAATATTTACGTAGTGCTGTGGTTTGGATTTAAGAATCCTGATGGTCTAAGCATCTAATATTTCTCAATAAGTAAATTTAAAACAATTTAAGTCATAACTAAACTAGGAACTGGGTTTTAAAAGGTTTTTGTGCCATTTGGAGTACAACTCTATAAATAAATAAAATAAATAAATAAACGGGATATTCATCATTATATTCTGATTCATTCTTCTAAGATATTATTGTCCAATAAGATGATTTCGCTCTTCAAAGGGCATGTCAAGACCGTCCGAGCCATGTCAGATGCCTATGGCGCTGGCGGCTAGCTAATAAAGCATGTATCGAATCGATGTGTCATCTTAGCTAAGATAATATAATATTCTTATGTACCTACAGACGTCGGCTCATTATAATCGTTATCAACTATTATCATCAAAGAACCCACTGCATCTTCTTCTATTACTGAGGTGCTAATATATGAGTCAGGCACAAACGGGAACAGTGAAACCGGAGTACCTACGATAAAGGGATTTTAATGGGCTGTTTTAATTAATGGTAGGAAATGTGTATTTGTTATGCTGGTGAACTCTGTTACTTTACTTTTAAGCGGTTTGGTTACATTTTACTTGCAAATAAAAGCTTGAAACTGACCCTAAATCTAAGCAATCTGTATCTTTCGAGGTACGGAAACGTACTAAATTAATTTTCGAACATTTAGATTGATTAAATGGCAATGGCATAATATGGCAATCGAACAATTGAGTAGAATCCAGGTCCAGTGCTAAAATAATGTTAATCGAAATAGGTGATACATCACATACATTATCGGTCTTGTGAATACCAGTTTTTTGAACTTCTTCTTCATCTTATCGTCTCGACAACAAACCTACAGAGTGTCAGCCCAAAACTCCGCTACAAGAGTGGCGTTGTCAGCAACACTCATTAAATCCTCCGGCGTGCAGTTGCTCGGGCACTCAGGGCACGACATCATGAGTGCTTCATCGACTGGGGAAAAAACCCGCACCTGCACTCCATGTTTGAGCCATCCAAGAAACCTTTGAACTATAAAATATAGAGAACCAAAACATTGCCGATTTCGTAGCTGCTTCAACATCTACGCAAGCTGATGCACACTAGAACGTACAAAGCTAACAAAGCCAATTTATATACAGTATACACCGTTTAACTCTGTAACTCTGTACGGTCCAAACTCAGCTTTTTTCTCAGGTGGAATATCCGCGTAGGCACAAAAGTAAAGTCGTCGTTTATTCAAATGTAACGCGAATAAACTCGAATAAACTCGGAATCCTTTGTATTCGAATTCCGCCAGATAGAATATCTTATCAGCGGCAAACGTTTGCCTCAGTGACTCCTTTGTCAGAGACATAAAAACGTGTCGCGTTATGTAAGGAATGTAAATAAATATATGTGACGGAATAAAATGACGGATAAAGCGTAAACACATAAGTTTGGGAATGAAGATTATTTTATCCAAAGCGCAATGACAAAAATGTTAACACGGAATTTGGAAGTTAGAATTATAATAGCCAGTTCCTCTGTGGTCGTGGATTCCTAGTGACATCACTTTTCATCACGTGATATGCAGGCCTAGATCTTCTCTAATATGATTAGAAAAATAGATAAAACTGATCTCTTTCTTTTCTTTTTTTTTGCTTAAAGTTCAATATAATTTTCAAAGAACAGCGGTTGTTTGTATGAAACATACAGTCTATATGAGAACCTCCTATTTACATTCAACCTTCTCGCTTATTCGTACGTAGCCTAGAGGAACAGTTTCCAAAATAATCTATACTCGAACAGCTCAATCTGCCACAACCATGCGAATCAAAGTTCTCACCTGCCTCCAAAACGTTCGAGACAAGTAGTCCCACAAACTTATAGACATTGGGTTACAATACCACTAATTACCATACGTTAGTCGTCACTCAGCCATCGATCGTGTTCGATGGCTGACGGCGCACGGTATGCATGACAATGCGCGTTTTGTTCTTTTGTCGAGCTTTGTTTTTGTGATACTAAGACGGCGATAGCTTTGTGAAAAAGTTGCGGGATCTACATTGTTAAATAAATCTATATACCTACCTATATAAAAGAAAGTCGTGTTAGTTACTCCATTTATAGCTCAAGAACGGCTGAACCGATTTAGCTGAAAATTGTCAGGGAGGTAGTTTAGAGCCAGGAGAAGGACATAGGATACTATTTATCCCGTTCGAAATTTAAAAAAAAAGTCTGCTTATTTATTGCCATTAAGGCGGAACAAAGTTCGCCGGGTCAGCTAGTGTCTTATAAAGCTGTATGTGGAATATCTTAGCAACCAATAAATGTTCAGTTTGTTTGATACACATCAATACAAAATTTATGTAAAACGATACATTGCGTTTGTTCATCACCGGTCTATCATAAAAGCTATGATTATTTCTAGGTTTATAACATCCACGGTTGCAATTCTAAGGTGCATTTACTGCCATTCATAATACATGCCGTTTAAATTAGTTCCTTCTTTTGATTCCAAATAATCATTCGTCCCAACTAAATTCATCAGGTATATATTAATGCGTCTAATAAATTATCAATTTCTAGAGATTTACCGTTCGTTTTAATTGCTGCTCCAAAGATAAATGAACCACACGACTGATATGTTATTAATTTATTCGTAGTCACATTTATAAATGAACATTCAGTTATAGAGAATAATGAAACGGAAAATATAATTGATGATGCCATTCATACAGAAAATGAATAGGCTATTGAACATGTTTTGCCGCTTTCTATGAAGTTTATTAGGAAACTGTATGCTGAAACTAATTTATAACTGGAGGGCTTTATAATACAGTGTTTAGTAAACTTGCAACCATTACTGAATACGGTTTTGAATGTTTCGGGGTTTAACACTAAAAGTTTATAAGCTTTGGTGTATAGAATTATAAATTAATGCCATTTGCTTCAGAAATCTGTAATGAAAAAGCTGCATAACAACAAATGGCATAACTATGGCCTTATGAGCATTATCATCATCAGGACGTATAGTTTCCATTGCAAGAGATAAATTTATCTAATTCAATGGAGGCCTACACTTCCCGCGCTGTCTATTGTGGGTGTAGTGAAAGGTCACAATCACAAAGGGTCAAATAATATGCGAATATGAACCACGAAGACAAAACTAGCAATTATTTAAAATACGAGTATGCATTTAATTAAAATCAAATGATCTGGTGAAGGTCGCGGAAAGCACCAGGATCCTGGAAATCCTTAGGGAAGTCTTTGTCCAGCTGTGGACGTCATTTGGCAGAAACGAAAGTAAGTAGGTAAATAAGAATGAAGCTCTTAAAATACAATTGATACAATTCCCTATCACAAAACTATGCATAGTGGTCAAATTTCTCAAAGGAGGATGTTTACCTTTTTATCCAGCGAGTTCCACTACTTTTGAAGACAATACAATTTATCAAACTAAATACCGTTTTACCAACGAATGGTTAACCACCAAGATTTGCGAACCCGTCAGCAGTTGTAAGCTTCAACTTGACATGACATGCAACTGTAATGAAAAGCAACAACTTGCAGTTGATTTGCAGCCTTTGCCCAGTCACTGTGCAAACAACTTCACAAAGGACTCGCCACAATAGTATTGTGGCCAGGTTCTAAGGAGTTAGGTAAACTGTTAGCTTTTTGAGCTCAATGAGCGATTGTTATGAAATTACTTAGAAGGATGTGGTATAAAGCAAGTTTATTTAATGTGTGAACGATTCAGTTTGCTTGAATCAGAATATACAAAACAGTAGAGACGAAATCCGCAAACCTAAAGGTATTTAAACTCTATATTGACAATTAAATACATAGTTTCAATAACGTAATGTGAGTTTAATGTAAACGTAATACCGTAAAGTTGTGATTTTAATTTAATCAAAGCTTTGTGATCTTAAAATAATCGTTCCTATTACGCAATTAAAAAAAAAACACTTTTTTGTATTTTACTCCTTCTTCTCTTTTCTCTTAATTCCTAAAACATAAGAAGGGTTCTCAATTTTTTATCAATTAAATTTTCTATTCCCGTGATAAACTGAATTAAAAAGATATAAAATGGAAGCTGAGTCACAAATGACTCAATAACACACTTGCAAATGAGGTTACACAAACACAAATAACTTTTCTATAGTGACATATCAATGCAACTAGGGTTGTTGACCTTTCGATATACGTGCGTTTAATAACTATGCACAGCACAGCTCGTACAGCGATATATTAGCCATTTAGACCGGCGTTTGACCAGAGATGGTAGACCCCTGACTAATCTTTAAAACCCCCTTTTTGGGCCCTATTTTTCCAACGCAGACGGGTGGGGAAGGTCATGTTAAATGGCCATTAAGTCACTCGTAGTCAAACACCTTGTCGATTTATAACATTTCTGTACGACTATTCTCAGAAAGTAAATAGTATTTAAATGTTTCTGCTCTTGGCGATAAATCAGTTCTGTGAATTGTGCTAAGAGTGTAATCGCCTGAATAAGTTATCGTTTACGGGAATCGACGAATTTTCATAACGATGAGTTTCTTTGCTTTATTGGAGTGTTGATTTCTCTCGTTAAAATATTCTTATTAGTAGAGGAAGGAAGCTGTAATTAAAAAAAGGGAAGCACTTTATTGTTTATTTAAGCTTTAGCCTCAGGCAATATAAAGCAGAACGATGTACCTACCTACATCGTAAGAAGACTTTTCGAAAATACCTACTTAGTTACTTACATATTAGGTATAGGTCATCATCATCATCATCATCTCAGCCATAGGACGTCTACTGCTGAACATAGGCCTCCCCCAATGCTTTCCATGTTGCCCGGTTGGTAGCGGCCTACGTCCAGCGCCTTCCTGCTACTTTTACGATTTCGTCGTTCCACCTTGTGGGTGGACGTCAAGGTATAGGTACATTTTTGATAAAACCAATAAACTTCCCAGTTAGAGGCTCTTCTTAGTTTTTAAAACTCGTAGTAATAAGTGCTATTTTCCAATAACATTGTATAGTATCCTAGAAAGGCACCTAAGCACCGGACAGAGATAGTGTATCGGTATCTTGAGTTCAACTCTTGACTCCCACTATCTGAGGTGTCGTACATGCCGTTACTCCCTCTTATCGGGAGAAATTGCAATTATTGTGTGTTCATTATTTGTATATGAATGGTGAACATGCTCTGTTGGATAGGTATGATGAAGATGGAAGTTTGATCTTTGAAATGGTGCCACTTTTTTGTTACTAACAAATTCGTTAGTGCACGGGTTCGCGTGGGGGCAGCTTCGTGTGGGTGATTCCGTGGTTTTGCTCGCGAGTGTAGTATCTTAATATGTAAGTCTAGATATTAGCACGTCACTACCTTGTTTAATATACCACGCAATCTTGTATACCCATTCTTATAAGATACACCATACAAGAATGCATGGTAAATTCAGTGAACTGCTCCTGAATCGAATGTTTTTTTTTTTTTTATGTGATAGGAGGCAAACGGGCAGACGGATCACCTGATGGTAAGTGATTACCGTCGCCCATAGACACCCGCAGACCCAGGGGCGTTACAGGTGCGTTGCCGGCCTTTAAGGTAAAGATACGCTCTCCTCTTGAAAGCTTGCAGGTCGTATCCGTCCGGAAACATCGCAGACGACAGTCCATTCCACAGTTTGGTTGTACGGGGCAGGAAGTTTCTAGAGAAACGTACTGTTGTGGACTGCCAACCATCTAAGTGATGGGGGTGGAAGTGCTGAATGTACCTAGTAGTAGGTACTACTATTTCTATTTATTTATATTAACCGGCAGACAGTGGTGACTGAGTTTGTTGCGGCNTATTTATATTAACCGGCAGACAGTGGTGACTGAGTTTGTTGCGGCGCTTCTTCTCAGCACTTGCCAAATGTTGGTCTCGAAGCGCTGGTAGGGTAAAAAGATTATGAGACATGTAGAGGCTCCTTAAGAGCAAAATGACGATTTGTAAGAACTATTTATTAGTCCAAACAAATAAAGAAATTTTGACTTTGACTTTGACTTTGTATATTCTTTAGGCGAAATATTTTAATTATTTGTCTTAGAGCTTTTGTTTTTTTTACACATACTTAATTTGCTAACAATCTGTCTACACGCCGGTCAGAGGAGTGAAAGTCAAATCAACTATTTAACGTTGGTAAATTAAAAAACTCATGCTCCTGAAGTAAATAATATAATACCTAAATAAATATCACTATTTACATCCTAATTTTAGTGACAGGAATAATGGGTTTATTCGGAAAATACGGACTGCTTTTCAGGCTTAAACATCGATGTTAGACGTTCAATGGTGTCCGATGTGATGTCATTGATTAAATAGCTAAAGTAATATTCTCTCAGTTCATTGATTAGTTGGAGACTGCTACAGAAATATTCTCTTTGGATTAAACGTCGGAAGGTTTAACTTTCGAAGTACGGAGTATTCTCACTAACACGACCAGCTTAATCTGGCCTACAATATCTTCACCGAAGTCTACCTCTCTTGGGAATTGAGTCCAGGACCTCGTCGAGAATTTAGCACCAACTTTAAGCCTTAGATATTATTGTTCCCACTTCATCATTGTGCTCGGAACATCGTTTGGTACAAGATTAATTCGCGTTCTCATTATGTCAGAGCTAATTAAATTATCAAAGGAGATGAATTGCCGCAATTACGGTTACTGCGATTTGATATTTCTGAATAACGACGTTATAATATTTGTAGATAATTTGTATGATTTGTCATTTGTTTAATAGCAGAGGTCCTATTCCGTATTACGATTTTAATACATTCAGTTATATTTTTGTCTCCTTTATGAAGCTTATTACGAGTATATACCAAGTCGTAGATATCGCGTTCAACAGATTGATTACACGTTAGAATTTTAAAGATGAAATGCAATAATGAGCACCCTCCAATACTAATATTAAATAAGGCACAGTCAGCTTCAAATAGTTCGTGACTCCCAGGGTGGCCAAAAAATTGTCAACACAACCTTATTCCAATTGTAACAAAGACGTGTTGTGATCTTTTTGGCTATTTTGGGTGTAACAACTATTTGACGCAGACTGTATGTGTGATGGCTTAAGTAGGTAAAAGTGTCTGATATTCGCAAAAAAGTATTGCACTGGTTTACCTGAGCATCTATTTGAATATAATTGTTACTAACCTCACCTCTGTTACGTAAGAATCTAAATACGTTTAGTCGATCGAGCTAAGTTTAGTAGGGCTAGGAATAAATCCATTCCAGTTAAGACAGCTGACCCGCTCGCTTTTAAAACTAGAGCATGAACTTTAAGTTTGTTCTCATTTCTTTTTTAGAATTTTAATGCATTGTTATGTTTAGTAGTTTGTTTTCTAGAATGATCACGTCACAATGTTATAATCGTAAATATATTATAGTTCTTATTAAAACTAAGATACGTCCAAGTTTGATTTTTCAAGTATTAATGGCAAGCTCAATCCGAAATTAAAAGCTAAAAAAAGAACCCATAAATTTTGGGAAAAAGAAAAGATATAACAATTTACCTATTTTTTAATAATTAAAACGCTAATATACCTGCTAACCAACCATAAACTCTAAAACCCATTGTGCCTACCATACCAGGCATACCAAAACAAATACCTGCAATCACAATCATACCGCGTACACTTGCAATTCATAAATTCCGATGAAAAACTGATGGCTATCAGTCTGATCTCATCGAATGATTAAACTGTCTTTGAATTCGTAATAAGTTTCAAAGAAAGGGGATAAAATGTTCTCGTAGATGAATGACATCATGCTCCTTTGGCGGGAGGCTTGTCGAATTAATTTGTTTTGCAAGTAATAACTTGGATTGATTCATAGCAGCTTCTGACCCACAGTTAACGTCAATCGTAACTTGTTGATCAGGATTTGGAATAGATAACTTGTGTTCAAAGTTCTGTTTATTGCCTGTGGCGATTGTTGCGTTTATGCCGTTTGTCACGAGAATGTTGTTGCGTTCTAGTCCAGTGTTTAACTATTTCACCTTTTCCATTGAAATAAGGAGGTTTTTAAGCATTTCTTATCGACGATTCTGTTTTAAAGAGAACAATGGGATTTTTGATTAACACCTACACTGCCCTCATATGCCAAAAAGAGTTATCTCAAAAAAGTTTCAGCATACGACGGCAGAACAGTCCTACCTACTTAATTGTTGTTTTATCCATTTTGTATAATTACAATCATATTACGTAGATACTCGTAACTCCAACTCAAATTGTATTGTAACTTTACAAACCTTGCCGTATTTTTAGAAGACTTGATATTCGGCCAACTTTTGTACGAAGTTATTTTCTTCCATCAACTCGCGTCGACAGTTTAACAAGGCAATATGCCAAATCAAAACCTTTAAATTGTTAACGTCAAACTCCTTAAAGTTTCGAAGTCGCCCAGTTAACGAGCTCTGCGAATAACGTGGAATAACTTGCTACATGGTTATCAGTACACGTCACTAATTCGCTTATCACAGTAATCTTTGGCTTTGATTTACGTTTTGAGATCAGTTGGATTTATGGGTTTCCAAGTTTGGAATGTTTTGGTGTTATTTAGCGAAATTTTAACACCAAATAAATGCGGCCTCTGAAGTTAATGAGCCAATTTTACAATGTACCGTTCAAACAGAGTTACATTAAGCATGTCTTCTCAAGTAGGTACCTAATAAAACTAAGTATGATAATCAAGTGTATTTTTACTTTAATTAAGATGCTGGGTACGGTGATAATAGGGAAATCATTGGGGGAGGCCTATGTTCAATTGTTTAGCAGTGGACGTCCTGTGGCTTAAATGATGATGATCGTAACATGTTTCTTCTATCGTTAGAGTCGAAAAATCCTTTAGTCACAAAATTTTATCGCCATAAGATCTAACATGGCTCAATCTCTCTGAAGTCTGAACTAAAACTATTTATTTTCCTTTTCTGGATATACTTATTTGCTATCTATAATAAATAATTATACCTTCCTTAAGGTACTGTAACTTAAAACGAACTTTGAATGTTTCATTCAAAAGTTGCGGAATTAGTATTGCAAGCGTTTGACAAACAAATGCATACTTCGAGGAAATACGGTAAACTTTGGTGCCACGAGAACTGCTAAACGTTTCACCTCTACGACATGTAAACTAATAAACAAATTAATATACAAGATCTTAGAGAAATGGTTATTGGTATTCATCATGCTAATTTATGCTACCGTATAGTCCATATATCTGTTTATTGTTTATTATGTGTTGTGTCCTTTGCAAAAAAATATTCTTTCTTTCTGTAATATTTTTAAAGTGTTCTTGCACTAGAATATGTTAGTTATTTACTTGTAGAAGTCTATTGAAATCCCAAGGTCACGTAAAAATATAAATAGTAAGGATCGTTTTGTTAAGCAACAAACAATAGATTTTTCCATTCACAAAAAAGATAATACCTACCTAATCTATTCTTACAGTATCACAAATGATTACAAACACGATAGTTGGTCCGACTCTCCCCAATCCTTATTTAGCGGCAAGAAGGCAACAAATTCCGCTCATTATTCCCTCAGAACAATGGCCTCAGAAATCCGACTTTTAGACAACGTTACTTGTTACATAGTTAAGGCGCCAGGGGAAACCTTAATCTGACAACTAACAAAGCAGATACTGGACTTATTAACGCACCCCTGTCACTCTGCAGAGCAACTTTCAATTAGAGGCAACCCTAGAACAAAAACCACAGAGGATCTCTAGCTTAGCGATAATCTTCGACGTGAGCTTATACATTGCCTGTTTAATACTAATAAGAATACATCAGTACGTAATAAAACTGTTGATGTAAAAGGTTTAAAAGAAACAAGTAGCAAGAACGAAGATCGAGAGGAAAGTGGACTTGATATAGGTAATTAAAGTAATTAGAGAGTCGGTTCGGCTAATCCAAAGAATTGACAAAGATTTTTTCTGTGTAAAAGATTTCGCTTTTTGACGTAGGTCGACGGGAATCAGGTCAGATTTTGACGTTGGTAATTTTGGAATCAATTAAGCTTTAATTTAAAACTTGGTCAAGTTACTCTGTTAATAATTTATTTTTGCTCGCTAATTTTAGCGGATCTAAGTTTATGGACAAAATTAAGATAGTGTTTTTTTTTTCTTTTACCTAATCGAATTAATGATCCGCTTAATTATACCTTTAAGCTATGTGGTTTTAAATTTAATTGGTAACGAAGACTAACATAATGGTGTAACGAGAGAGACCTGGCTTTCGCCGTACTTGTCTTACTACAAAAAAAAAATTAGATTTGTACAGTCTTACAGACAGATAATATATTTTTTATTCCAAACTAAGTAAGAGGCCGGTAGATCTATTCTCGTAAATAAAACACTGGATACTCATCTTTCACATTATATTGCCTTAATTTAGATATAATTCATCACTTAGCACAAAAGCGCGGGGAGTCGTCACCGCGCGTACCTCTATTCTGACGTTTGTATCTCGTGTGACATTGACATTACGCCAATGTCACTATAACAACAGCTCATTGGCTATAACGATACCGTAATAACGTTTTAGATTTTTCACAATAACAGTAGATACTCGTATTACTTTAACTGCATACTCATACACACCTAAAAATGCCACAGCGTTGGGCTATAGATGTCGTTGCCCGTTGCCAAGTTCCTCCTTTCATGATAATATTTGACACAAATTTATTCAGATGTAAAAGTAATATCACATAATTAAGGTAAATCAGCGTCACCCCAAAAGAGTCTGTCTCAGGCAGTATCATAACGCGACCTACTTTGGAAACACCTTAATTAAAACATTAGTGACGTCATTAAAATGAGTTTCGTTAATCTTAATGATAACTCAATTTCATCACAAAAAGATCACATTACAAAAAATATCATTGGTCATTTTACACTTCTCCTAGTATAAAAATAAGCAAAGCTAGAATAGCATTATCTTTACAAAGTATTATGTACCATTTGTGTCGCTTCATCATCATCATCATTTCAGCCATAGGACGTCCACTGCTGAAAATAGGCCTCCCTCAATGCTTTCCATGTTGTGTCGCCTAAACAGCAACAACATGTTATTTTTTACTAGATTCTTTTAGTAGTAGGTAATAAAATATCATTTTCAGTAGGTAACAAAACCTTCTCAAAGTGACGTCACTAAGATCTTAAGTAAAGTAAGTAGAAAATTTTAATATAATTCGCAACTTCAGCCATATTTTATCAAGTCCCGACAAAAGTTTAAGGTGGGCTAGAGTGCTTTTAGATTACATTTTGATATAATTAGTAAAGTAGGTCTTTTCTTGATGAAAAACTTGTGAAAGAGCTTGATTATCAAAAATGAAGTGAATTATTATTTATAACTAACTATTCTTTTTAATTATGTTATCAAGTTCTCAAGAATGTCATAATGAAATTAAATTCTCAAAGTGAGATTGAATAGGCACTTACAGGGCAGCTATCTACCATCATAGACTGCATCTTACTCAACATCAGGTGTGATTGCACCTTTTTTTATTCTGCATTAATTAAAAAAAACTATTATTTCTTATTCGATTAGTGACTGAAGAAAGTCACCTATTTTCCTTTCACAGTGCTGCAAATGTGTTATCAGTGAAAAGTTTTTTGTTTTATGAAGCAAGGGACATAAACCTGAACACTATCTCAAGAATTTACCTATACAAGTCATAGAATATCCTTCAATGATGTTTTGTAATATCGGTCATGGAAAACCTTTAATAACAAGTACAACAAATGACGGCGAGAGTTTTATGAACTAATACAAGCAATGTAAACATCTCATTAAAGTCAGAATGACAGATACAAGTCAGTCATGACGCAGCTGAATCAAACTCGACGGAGGAACATGACGTTTGTAGACAGGTAAATATCAACATCAAAAAACAAGAATGCGACTTGACTTGTAACGTTTCTGGGAGAGCATGTTAAAATCTAAGCATTCCTTTTCTCGCTAGACCATATCATAAACACCGAATCTATATATATAAAAATGAAACCCGTTTCGCGTTGTCACGGCATCACGTGTGAACGGCTGAACCGATTTCGATAATTCTTTTTTTTAAATGTTTGTGGAAGTCCAAGGATGGTTCTTACGGAAAAAAATATTAAGAAAATCTCTACGCTAAGGCGGTACGAAGTTCGCCGGGTCAGCTAGTAATAAATAGAAATACAGAATGTTGTTGTGAGTTCAACAATGTCATTTTAGTTTGAATCCTGGTGTAAGAATATTTAAACCACCACAGGAGTCTGAAATATTGCAATCGGGATGAAGCGGTATTCCCTGATCTGTGGTAAGTATCATATTTTTTGCTGGACAATAAGTACACAATTACCTTATTAGGGATGCATTATTGGATACCTACTGCATAATTATTGGGACTGCGGCTGTTTATGGGTGGCGGTAATCACTTACCATCAGGTGATTCTTTTTTTTATCCACATCGAGTACCTAAGCTCTTGGCCTGTATCTCACCTGATGGTAAGTTCGTTTGTTCGTTTGCCTCCTGTCTCAAAAAAAGTATCCGTACAAACAACAAAACATTTTCAATAGTGTTAAGACCCAGTTTGGAACCTTGTGTGTATAGTTTAGTTGGCATTTTGACATCATGTTCAATCTTTCTGTCTTTTATTAATCAAAAACATACATTTGTTCATACTATTTATTGTTTTATTATAAAGAAAAGGGTACACGTAAATAAAACAATATCTCAAAGACTCAAAGGCACGTGTCCTACCTCTCAACCTCATTTGTAAAGCACATTTAAATTCCCGCTCAGTCCGAACAATTTCGAGTCACCAATACTGAGGTATCTGGTGGACGATCAGATGCGATCGTTGATAACTGTTCCGTACAATGTTTATTCAAATCACATCCTAGCAGGCTCTAGCGTTCCGTAGGCTAATAAGGAACCGCCTAAGTTTTGTGTGTTTTGGTTGAGGAACCTAATTATTATTTTGTTTGTTGATATTAATATTAATGTTTTTATTGTGGTAGAGACTTCGTTTTATTGTATTCAGTGTTATAAAATTAGTAATAGAGTCGGAACAATTTTAAATCTGCATTCTATTGCATAGTTAAAATTTTAATATCCAATATTACATTGTTTTACATAAAACACTTTAACAGCATCCTACTCACCTACCTCATTTGTACTTTGTGTTGATCTTTAAGGCTGAGTTGCACCACCCTATTTTAACTAACAAACGTCAAAAATCTGTCAAACTCCATACAAAAAGCACCGGTTATAGTTATAGTTACGGTCAAAGTGAGATGGCTAGGCTTAATTCATTCGATTAATCCAAAATCTTTGACGTAATTTCAACTAGCTTTTTAATACTGAACCTTAACACGGACGTTTCAATCCAAACTTGACTGTATTTTTTTAAATCTCTTTCGAGCCTTCAAATATTGGTTTTGGTCAAAGACCGAGTATTTGATCTCCACTTCTTTCGTCGGAAGTTCGTCATTCTAAGAAAGGCACTAGTTTGGCTGCACAAACATTGTGATTTGATTTTAATTCGTATTTGTGGTGTTGATAAAAGTAAAGTAAATAACTGAGGTCAACAGTCAAACTATGCAGATAAATCGTTTTTCTCGTTAGTTTTTATTTTGTAGATGAGCCAATACGAACCGGTCAATATAGGAATCATTGGGGGAGGCCTATGTTCAGCAGTAGACGTCCTATGGCCGAAATGATGATGATGATGTAGGTATATTTCATAAATGTGAGCGTGTCCAATACAGTCAATTTCGCTCTATCTACCTTAATAATAACCTATGTATTATGTTTTGCTAATGCTAATGCTGAGACAAAATAGAGATATTTTATCATCGATCGGGAATCGAACCTGAGACATATTACGTCATCACGTGCTACTAAACCACCGTACCTTCAGAATTAAAAAGCCTTTTTATCCAAAATACAGGTCTAGACAAGTTCACGACTCTCTGATAAAGCTTCTTTATGCCCAAGCCTAAAACGCCCTTTCAGCAATCGCTAGTACAAAATGCTTCAATGAATAAACTCTAACTAATGCACAGGTTCTCAATCCTATTTTACATGTATCCTTTCAAAACATTAGGTTTAAATAGCTCCAAAAAGTGACCACACTTAAGGGTTGATGAACAAGACATATTATTTAATTAGTTTTTTCCATTCCATTTCCATGTGAATTTTAATCTGAGTAGGTATAGGTTTGTTTACTTTTGGAACTTTGTACAAGTCTGAACGTGCTTGCTGTCTAGATTTTTTTTTAAAGTAGACCGCAGGACCGTTCATTGTGGAAAACCTTGGGGGAGGCCTTTGTCCAGCAGTGGACGTCATTTGGCTGAAAAGAAGAAGAAGAAGACCGGGCTGACAACCTCAATATTAATTTAAACCTTAGAATTACTTATCATGGGTCTAAAAGAAAACTTATCTAACATTGTATACTGTACCCTATAGGTAGAAGGGCTTTCTGAATACACTTTGAGAATAGCGACTCTATCGTTACATAGTATCGCAACAAAACCGTTATTGTGAAACAATGTTATCGATATCCCTTTGGTTTTATCGTGCATTCAGCCTTTGCATTTTAAACCTTACTTCCTTCAACTTAGAGGTGTATTAGTCATTCAAAGCATTAACCTTTAACCGACGACGTGCGGTCTCACAGACCGCTCCGGTTTTTGAAATTGCTGGATTGCAATGTTCTACTTACTCCCGTGTCCCGAGTGTCTCAGTACCTTCGAGTTTAGTTGCCCAAACGCCATTACAGGTAGTGTATACATCGACGAGGGCAGTTTTAATAAGATAATTCTATTTAAAGTTCAACAGCGGTCTGTGGGACCGCACGTCGCAGACTACGTGACATTTTTGTACCATACTGAAAATTGCGTTTTTGTTTTAGACGTCTCATTTTTCGTAAAAATGATGGATTCTGGGCCACCACAACCTAGGAAAAGACATTTCGTAATGATATATTGATATTTGAACATAAAATTATGTAAAAGATGGTAGTCTGTAAAAAAATACCGCGAAACGGGTGGTAAAGCAAACAGTGACATGTAGTCTAGGCTCTGACATGCCAAATCAGTCTGATGTCATTGCACCAGCTGCAAAAAAGACGTACATTTTATACCCCCTTCATTGAAAACGAAATTATCTTACAGGTGTTACCTATGCATACCGAAAATACTTGGCATGCGGTAAAAAAAATTCCTGATTGTGCCTAATGTTTACCCTACGTCAAATTTTTTTTATGCATGTAATGTACGTGTCATTTATTTTTATTTTATTCATTATGTTCACTATATTTAGGAAGGAATATAGTTTTTATTGCTTTGATAAAAATTTACAAGTTATATAGGTATTATTTAGCTCTAGTGTAAATTCAATTAAATTAAGGGTCAAAAAAGTTTAAGCCATATTTAAATAAAAAATATACATTGATTCCTCGCAAATTATACGTATATTTATTTGTACTACTATAATGTTCTCAAAAAATATGAAACCAATACACTTTTATGCAAAAAATGATTACTTTTTGAGTAAACAGTATAGCGGTCCCACAGACCGCACGTCGCAGACGGCGTGACAAAAAAATCACGTCGCCGGTTAAAGGTTAACGGTAGGGAAGTGTAAACAAAATATTGAATGTTTTGTTTTAGATCACGATCAAAGCACAGATGGTGGGCTTTTGTTGCTGCTTGTCTTTTCAACGAACGGGAAAAATACATATATTGTTGGATTGGATGAAGGGATGCAGTCAGAGCTCGATTTCGATAAATTAGGAAATAATCATAAAATTGTAGTAAGTAGACTCGATAGTAGAGTCACATTAAAATCATCTTTACCCAGATTTTCAAATAAATGGTATTTTCGAATAGAATAGAATAGAATAGAATAGTTTTTTATTTGAAAGAAAGATATACAACGAATGAAATAAAATTCTCTAAGAAATTCAATATGCTTAGGACTAAGATTATTAAGATAGAATAATCATAAATTATAAATAATATAGTCTACTTATAGTCTTACCGTGATCGAATCAGAAATGAGGAGACCCGTAGGAGAACCAGAGTGACTGACATAGCCCGCAGAATCGCTTAAATTAAGTGGCAGTGGGCAGGGCACATAGCTCGTAGAGCTGACGGCCGCTGGGGCAGGAAAGTTCTTGAGTGGCGACCACGAGCTGGAAAACGTAGCGTAGGCAGGCCTCCCACTAGATGGACCAACGATCTGGTGAGGGTCGCGGGAGGCGCCTGGATACGAGCGACGCAGGACCAGTCTTTGTGGAAATCCTTGGGGGAGGCCTTTGTCCAGCAGTGGACGTCTTTCGGCTGAAACGAACGAACGAACGAACTTACCTTTATCAATTCTAAATAGTATCCAATCTTCTTTACAAATCTAAAACAAATGAAGGCTAGTCAGAAGAAGCTACCGCGTATCAAAGGCATCATCTACAAGTTTAAAACAAATGAAGACTAATCAGAACAAGCTACCGCATGTCAACTAGTCTCCACACCGTCTGCCAACTACACACCACAGCATCAACAGCTCGATTTGTTTACGCACAGGTGCAGGGAACTTCAAAAGGGTATCAGAACAAATTCTAAGTAGCTGGATACTTGAAACTTGTGTTGGCAACAAATACAAAGTTATCAAACATGTATAAACGTGAGGACGGCAGCGTAAACAACTGTTTCTTATGAATGTAGAGACGTTGTTGTCATCGTAAACGTCTACAGCAGCATACGAGGTACTATTAGTGGTATATAAATGTCAATGAAGTTTTAGGTAATTAAAATCGTATTTAAACGCAATTAAAGTAACGTCGTTGCACCTGAAGTACCTATCATAGGATATTGCGTTTAGGTTTTTTGGTAAAAAATAGGTTATAGATGGAAGGATAGAACTCTACAACAGTATTAACCACTGTGTACAGAAGAAAGCAAACCAAACATATTAATATAAAAGCGTATGCAATAGAAATAAATCGAATATTGTAACACACCACATTTTAAACCCACACCACTATCTGGTTTCCTTAGACTAGGCACAGACCACCGATTTTTAGTTGGCCGGTAGTTGGGCCCGATTTTAATTTGTATGAAGAATCGGCCAAATCAAATCGGTGTAATGTGCGCACTTCCATACATGCCCATACGGTGGTGGTGGGATTTGATCAACTGCCCGACTAAACTAGGGGCTGACGAAAAATCGATGGTCTGCGCCTACTCTTTACGTGAGGCCAAGACAAAACATACTACAAACATAATTATTATTTCTGTTTAAATAATTGATACAACAAAATTTATTAATACAAACAGAAGCCAATGCAAAAGATATTATTTTTGTTATTAGTAGTAATGAATCAATGAACCATATTGCTACCAATCATGTCAAGAGAGAGCACAAATTGGATAAATGCACTTAAGCGAGATATGTCCGTCATTAAAATCGGGGCCAATAAAAATATTGTTTGATAAATGAACCGAGAAATTCATATATCGAGTGATATCGATTCAGATAATCAAGATTGGGAATGTGAATATGAATTCAATTTATTCAATCAACCGATTTGTCACGTCCATGGTTTCTTTTGTACTGTTATTATTATGATGTTGATTAATAAGTCAAGTTTATTATCTTATGTAATCAATCAGTTATCTAATCAACTGTGGTTAACATCACACCTATTTATAACAATTTAATCAGAAGGTGTACCCGATTTCTTGTATTTGAAAAGCACACAAATTCAAAAATTACTAACTCTACGCCCTCTACAATTTGTAAAATTCTGTCATACTAAGGCTAAGTTGCACCACCGAACTTTAAGTAACTGTAACGATAACCGGTGCTTTTTGTATGGATTTTGACTGATTTTTGACGTTTAAATTGTTAAAATCAAAGTATAATGGTGCAACCCAGCCTTAATAATTATGCTCAGATCATTAAACATTGCCTGTGGTAATGATTATTTTAACTCGTTGTAGGATATTTAAAACTAACCATTTCTTGTATATTCCTCAATGAATTTTCTGTAGGTACATTATGTACGGTGATAATAATGCCGTACCTTCAGAAAGCTTAAAAATCTTTTTTTGTTTGCAGGTAGCACCGAATTGTTGGAAGTGTGTTCTAAGAAAAGCTTCAAGTAAAGAATGGTAAGTATCTGCATAACATCCTACTAATATTATAAATGCGAAAGTTTGGATGTCTGGATGTTTGTTACTCTTTCACGCAAAAACTACTGAACGGATTTTTTTGAAACTTTACAGTATTATTGTTTATAACCCAGAATAACAATATAGGCTATAATTTATGACGATCTGTGACAAACGAAATTTCATGCGGGTGAAACCGCGGGCAAAAGCTAGTTTTTTTTTTATGTGATAGGAGGCAAACGAGCAGACGGATCACCTGATGGTAAGTGATTACCGTCGCCCATAGACACCCGCAGACCCAGGGGCGTTACAGGTGCGTTGCCGGCCTTTAAGATAAAGATACGCTCTCCTCTTGAAAGCTTGCAGGTCGTATCCGTCCGGAAACACCGCAAACGACAGTCCATTCCACAGTTACCTTAATTAATAGTTAATAGTTAACTTATAAACCTAAGGTTGGGTTGCACCAACTTACTATAACCGTACTATAATAATAACCTGTGTTTTTTGTATGGACTTAGACCGATTTTTAACATAATTGTTAAAGTTAAAGCATTACATCTCAGCCATATAAATCTAAAAGTTCATAAGACATTGTAACTATCGACTTGATCGCACATTCAGCATGACTTGAACTTCAATTATGCCGGTTACAGTTAAAAATTGGACCATTTACTGTCGTGACAAGTCAACAAACTGTACAAACGATAACTGACACAAGGAATTAACTTGACGAGTTATTTAGAGTTCAAGCAATTGTTAATTTCCTCCAATGAGCTAATGGGCCAAATCCTCTGGTTAGTAATTGGTTGATTGGGCGCCTCCCTGAAGAGTTTAAATGGTGGGATCTATGGGGTCAGGCTATGTCATGAGATAAAATACGTGGAAACTACGAATAACTGTAGTACTATGTACCTTTACTCTTATAATTTTTGAACAAACTAGGTTAATACCAATTATTGTTTTGTAAATTGTATTTTTTCTATCCACAACAATTATCGTATAGCTAGGTCCATAACGCTGCGTAATTAAACTGTAGTTTCTTTCATTCTTAAAAATATTTACCTTCATCTACATCGCACAGAAATAAAAGCTATGAATCCTCATCAAAAAGAATGACTTATAAAATATACCTACTCGTAAATATTTATTCGCAGTCCGCACCACAAACATATTACCCAAATTGTCCAAAAAATGTGGAACGCTTCACGATTTTGCGTGTCATCCTTGCGCAGGGGCCATGCTAATCTTCTCTGTATCGTTCCAATTTTAGTATATGTACTGCCGAAGCAAGTACACTTGGTACGGTAAAAATTTTCTATATAAACTAAACAGGATAAAAAACTTTGATAGCGCGAGTCAGGTCTGCATACATTTGGCGCGGCTTCATACGAGCGCTTCTACAGCGCCATCTATTGACATTAAGAAGCAACTATAACATCAACACGAGATATTATCAAAACAACTTAGCAGAATAAGGCTATCATTATTCATTAATGATTGATTTATATTTAAAAAAAACCCTAAAATATTAAAAATGAAGTAAGTATTATATTTTTAAATTTAAAAATTTCAATGATACTTATAATTAACGTAATCTTAATCCNAGTATTTCTATAAAAATTTCAGCTTGTTAACTGACGCTAAAGTGGAAATTTACAAAACCTGTGTGGACTTATCTTGATAGAATTCTTAAATACTAAAATAATCGCAATATTTTCTCAATTAACTATTTAGACGACGAAATTGCCTAACTATTTATGCCTATAACATATTTGTAGTATTACTGGTTAATGATTGTAACGAGTTGAAAAAGTACTGTTTTTGCGCCAAACGGCGTAAACGCTCTTCAGTGCCGCTGAAATTTTCACGACTGAAACTCCACAAATGCAGGGATGTTTCAATTGAAACTGGGAACAGTTTTATGTGCGTCTAAAAGTGTGTTAAAAATTAAGAATAAAAAACTTTTTAAATGATTACAGCCAACCACTCACTAAACAAACTAATTATGTGGATCTTTATCAAACAAGTTTTCCCAGAGTCATTACTAGCGAAAACGAACTCAAAAAAAAAACTCAATTTTTATGCGCATTGACATAAAAACACGATTTTGGAAACTTCCGATTCGGCAGCATTAAATTAGTTAAATACTTTATCTATATGAGATGCTTAAACTTTAAACAACCAGTATTACAATGTAACTAAAACTTCCGTCAACTTTACAGTAGTTTCGTAAAACTGGAGGAGCAGTGATCCACCGGCCTGTAAACAAACCCTTACGTATAGACTGGTCCAATTTTGAGCCATTTTGATCGTTATGTTTTAAAGTTTAAGTTCATAATTCCCTGTATGAAGCAAAGGCATTAAATACCCTGAAATTGTTTTGAATACGATACTGTAAGTTTCATTATTAAATGGAAGTAAATAATGTGAGTTATCTAACACGGTGGTTTGGAGTTCGGAATCACTTATTCTGATAGATGTTTAACGTACGGGCGACAGTATGAAGTGGTAATCTTGAAGTAAGGAAATATTTAGGTACCAAGAAGGAGTTAAAATAATTATGAAATTGTCATCAGGACAAATTTTTCAATCGTCAATTATGATATCTTTTAACTGAAGAATAAACTTGTCAATAATCAATTTGACATATTTTCCATACTAAAACTGACAATGTGTGAAGCTTATTCTTCAGTTATTAAAAGTTATCCGACGGTTGAAAATTCAGCCCTTGGTTTAAGAAGCTAAAAAAAGATTGTCTGGAATAAGTTAGTTTAATAATATAAATGAACAGTAACAAACGCTTAGCTCTAAGTGAGGTTGATAAGAAACTCAAATCTTTTTAGTTAGTTTCATTATCGTAAGCTGTTTTTTCTCTATCAAGACCACCCCAGTCTAATTGATTTTTTATCTCTCCCTACATTTATTTACCGAGAAATTCCTGGAGAAAGTTTTCTTAGCTTCTCTAATTAAATGCTTTCTTTAAATACCTATTATTAAGAGCCAAATGAATGTTAATGGGAGCGGGTTCGATTTCAAAGTTTTACAAAAAGTAAACAAATATTTAGCTTGTTAAAATGACTGTCTCCGATGGAACTCACATTGAACATTATAAATTCAATATTATTAGTTAAAAAACAATCATACAGCAAAATCCTTTCTTCAAGTTGTCCGGTAGATATTGCTTCCTAGCAATAAGACCACCTAAATTGTGCCAATCCAACTTTTACACATGTCATTACACATGTCAATTTTAATGAGTTGTAAGTTGTAACATTTAATTTTCATTTTCATTACATTGACCTATTTTCAGCACAAAATGCAGTATCAAAATAAATAAATGTATTCCATAATTTTTGGCATTCATGGTAACTTGTTGCGTTGGGTTGAATCTTACTTGCATAACAGAAGTCAGTTGGTTGCTCTGAAGGGTTTTACGTCTTCATCTACACCAGTAAGTTCCGGAGTGCCGCAAGGTTCACATCTGGGCCCATTATTTTTTATTGCCTTTATAAACGACCTTGTAGACCAAATTCAATCCCCCTGTCTACTGTACGCAGACGACCTTAAAGTTTTNGTGCAATAAAAAAATGAATTTGTAATAAAACTAACTGAATATTATAATATTTACGATAACCAATTACCTGGATGTGAGATGTTCCGTTTTAAAGATAAGTGTTTCTTTAAAACGGAAAACAAAATATGCATTAAAAATAAATAGAAACCTGTCAGGTATAAGTTTTTATTTACATTCAAGGATTTAAGAAAGTTATAGCCAGATCTTACTATGATTGTTTTAAGCCACAAATATTCCTTACACTTTACTAATTAATTCAATAACATATTGTTTAAATAAGTTCCGAATAAATTAAATATCTATTAAATAAGTAAAATTCGAAAGCAACTGTATGATTTTGTATTTCTCGCCCTAACTAGCTAAACTAATAAAATCAAAATCAAAAATATTTATTCAGTTTAGACCACAAGTGGCACTTATGAACGTCAATAGAAAATAATAAAAAAAGAAAAAGGTAGCCCTTATGAGATTTACACTCATAATATCAACAATAATTGTAGAAAGGGCTACTTTTTTCTCGGGAAATTGCATAGTTACCTCGGAATGTGCGATAGCAATTTTGTGACCCGAGCGGGCAATCGCTAGTTCAAATTTTACACGAAGCCTCATATAATAGCGATAGCGATAGCGATTCTTTATTGGGTTTCAAATTGACTAAAATGCGACGTTGCCAAACGAGCGCTACGGATGCGGGTAATAAGCAATACTCAATCCTAATTGCTTTACATAGAGCTTGGTTTGCTAGGGCAAACATCTACAGTGGTGCGCCGACGCTGCTTAGACCCGAAATATGAATGAACGGGGGCGGAGCATAATCGAGCGTGTGTGTGCAAACAATTTAGGCCCTTAAGGCGTTCGAGTCCCCGATAGTACAATTCGAAAACATGTTTTGTACGGGATATGACACATTTAACATTTGAGCGAGTGGCTTATAGGCTGTTTTCATAATAATTTGACAAATTTGATATTTTATAATGATTTTATGATTTTATGATTGATATCTCCCTCGGATTGTCCGTGTGGAAGTCGAAAATGGTTCTAATAGGATTTTAATTGGTTTTTACGTTTTTAGTTTTGTTATAACATATGGGGCGAGTAAATTGCACCACCCGCATATTTCGTAAAGTATTCTTTGAACTCTGTAATTGCAACACTCAGCGATAAGCAATTAAATTTATTGAATATCGGATATATGATTTTTGCCGTATTTATTGTGAAAAGTTTTTATTTAATTGTTTTATGGAACTTTTAACAATTTGTGATTTTGTTAAATTTAATCACAATAACACAACAAAGGATTTCTAATTTATTAAATGAGAAGATTGAGAAGCGTAAATAAGTGTGGATTACAATTATTAGAAACATTTTTCGGTAGTTATTATGTTAAGATTTTTTAAAGGTAGGCCTACTGTCACCTAGTTAGTTAAATTGTATAATATCATGTTGTAGGTACCTAACTTTACCATACAATTTCGAAAATATTTTAGACAATACTTAATTCATATAATATTATTTTGAGTTTACTTATAATAGCATATATAGTTTGCAGGCGACCGCACGCATTTTGTATCAATAATTAATACGCACGCAGGTGCTCGTGCATTACCTTGAATTAATATGCGTGATCCTGTTTTATCGAAATCGTCCCGTTAAGTAGATTTTTTCTCAAAATGTACTAATTCTAGTAAAAAAAGTAATTAACTTAATCTTCAGAAAACTATTTCTAAGACAATGGTCTTTAAAAAGTCCTAAGTAAATCTACGAATACTTTATTTACTTTGCAACACTTAAATTATACTTTATCTATACTATTTAGTATTAAGTGAGCATACAAAAAAACTTAATTTAGTAAATTAATATTTTTTTAACTTAAGCTTAGAATAACTTAAGACCAATTTATCTAAAGAATACTTAACTTGGTTTTGGGTATTCTTAATTTGCTTAAGTAGCGCTCGATGAAGAATATAAAGTCTTAAAGAAAAAAATATCTATTCTAAGTTAATTTGGTTTTAGCTTAAGTGTAAATTTAGATAGAGTTAAGACAAGTAAGATTTTGCCCTTAATACCAATTGCTACTTGGGAAGGAACGCACACGATGCATTGCGACGGAGCGGTGTTGCTGCGTCATCTTACATAGAAATATCTGTGGCGAGAACTCATTGCGGTGCGGCGCCGCAACACATCGTGTGCTTTGGCTATCATAAGCTACAAATTCAAGACAAACTAAATACTCAAATTGATTTTAGCATTCTAAGTTATTCTATTTGAGTATGAAATAAAATGGTGATCCAAAATAGTGACCTAGATTTTTGCAACCGAAACGGAAAACTCCAAGAGCAACCTAGCCTATTAAAGGAAAAGCTGTCAAGTAGGTAAGCACTTTTTGGTTCCCGTAAAGACACCCTAAATACAGTACATTGAACTTCAACAGGAACCAAACCAAAGTCATCGGTTAGTGTCAACAATGATTACCTATGTGTGCTCAGCACACAAGTAATAAGTACACATGGTCGTTAAGAGAACAAACTAATAATACACTGCTAATAGTTTAATCACATCCATATTTTTTATCATTATCATTCATTCATCGCATGACTACAACTTATGATTTTATGTGAACTGGGATAATTAATAGACTTTAACTTAAATACATAGAAGACTTATGCCCGTTTTCACTATCATTCCCTAATTTTTTAAGTGACCCTTATGAAAACAAAATGCCTGTTCAGTGTTACCATGGGGATCACTTAAAAATTAGGAATTGATGGTGAAAACGGGCATAAGGCCCGGTTTCCACCTAGGCAGAGCGGAGCAGAGAAGTGTTTTGAACAATCAATAATTAGATTATTCATTATTGCTAGGTACTTCTCTTCTACGCTCCGCACAGCTCCGCCGCTGTCAAATCTTAATATAAACTCAAAGGTGACTAAATGACTGACTGACTGACATAGTGATCTATCAACGCACAGCCCAAACCACTAGACGGATCAGGCTGAATTTGGCATGCAGAGATGTTATGACGTAGGCATCCGCTAAGAAAGGATTTTATGAAACTCCACCCTTAAGGGGGTAAAACGGGTTCCACGCGTACGAAGTCGCGGGCGGCCGCTAGTTCTATAGATAAACTTTGACAGTCACTTCTCTGCTCCGCTCCGCTTTGGTGGAAACCGGGCCTTACTTTAATGGCAGAAATTTGTTTCAAGGAATGAATTTTTTTTTTAACGAAAAAGACAATCCCATCAAAAACAATACTTGTCAAAAAAACCAAGTCTCGCAACTCAGTTGTTCTACGGTAAAAAGTTGTGAGATCCATGTAATACCAAGTCCAGGCCAGGAAATCTTTAACGTTTTACATAAATTATTGACTTGGCCATCGCACTAAATAATTTAATTTACACGTGTTTTCATGCGATGGCCAAGTCAATATATTTATGTAAACCGTTAAAGATTTCCTGGCCTGGACTTGGTATTAGGTACATGGATCTCACAACTTTTTACCGTAGAACAACTGAGTTACGAGACTTGGTTTTTTTGACAAGTATTGTTTTTGATGGGATCTCATTTCTTTTTGTATTTTGTAGACAGCAGTTATGTATCTAGAAAACTGGACCGAAATTGAAAAATTTTACTCGACTTGGCGGTTGCACTACCATGCCCCCAAATCTCATTTCTTTTTGTATTTTGTAGACAGCACTTATGTATCTAGAAAACTGGACCAAAATTGTAAAATTTTACTCGACTTGGCGGTTGCACTACCGTGCCCCCAAATATTTTAGTTTTTCCTTGATTCATACACCAAACACTACTTATATTCCAAATTTGAAGCTTCTAGGTCTGCTAGAAGTGCCTTAGAATTTTGATGATCGGTGAGTCAGTCAGTGAGTCAGTGAGTGACAAAATTAAGTAACTTTGACCCGTTATAATTCTTAAACTACTGGTTCAAATTTAATGAAATTTTTAATATACCGTGTCTTTACAATGCACAATGCCTGCATAGCTAATGAAAATTCAGCCTTCTAGCTTTATCCACAACGAAGTTACAGGCAGTCGAAAATGGCCTGAATTGCTTCGAGAAAAGGATGGTACGGCCGTGCCGCTTTTTTGCTCGACTTGGTGGGGGCACTGCCGTGCCCCCAGATAATTGAGTCCCCAATAATATTATTTCTAAGACAAGTAATGAATTGAACAAAGAGTAAAAGCGGGTCACGGGCGATACGGTCCCACGGCGAGGGTTCCGTACCATTGTTCTAAGGGAAAACTGACGTGACCATAATGACAATAATATGAAAAACTTTGTTCATTAAAATTAATAATAGGCGGACATTAGATATTGATGAATAACAATGAAATGAGTGATCAGATCCTGACCACTACTTTTTTGTTCTTCTATCGTGTGCGCGAATTAAGTTTCCCTAACTTTTTCAGAGTAAACGTGTCGCCTGGAGTAAAATTTACCTAACTAATTCTTACTTTTTCAGGAAGTTCATCGACAGTCGAATATAAACCTCCTCCTTTTTTGAAGTCGGTTAAAAATTGGATTAAATCTATTGTAGGTAGCCTAGCTGTTTCTGATAGCGTCCAAATGACGAGAACTACAGGCATCATCCCGTCCAGAAAGTACTTATTTTATTTTTCTTTATTCAGAAAACCACAACTTAGCTCTTACAGCCAATCACACTTAAGTGTGTTTTGCTAGAACTTAATAAGTCACACGTATAGAAAGCCGGCAGTGCCAATCAGCAAAAAAGATTCCACAAACGGTCATAGGAAACGCCATTGAAACACATGAGAATCCAACTGGTATAGAGATTTAGAAACCACACCACAATGGCGGTCGCCATGGGAAACGATATGCGCTGGCGCACCTTCTATGAGCTAGGGCTGTCATACGCTGTCGTTGACATTTGCTGTGTCAAAGCCGAAGTGAAAGCACGCACGATTGTCATTTTATTTCTCAGTTAACATGCAGATTTCACAAGAATCAAATTGATATTGATTCGAAATCTTAGCTTGTCACTGTGGTCTGTTAACTGATTTTCCATTTCCACAATCAGTCCACCTAAACTTTTCTCTTATACTTATGTGACTAGTGAC
Source organism: Ostrinia furnacalis (assembly GCF_004193835.3). Classification (NCBI taxonomy): domain Eukaryota; kingdom Metazoa; phylum Arthropoda; class Insecta; order Lepidoptera; family Crambidae; genus Ostrinia; species Ostrinia furnacalis. The sequence continues at coordinate 123,566 of NW_021130879.1, forward strand.
TACGTATAAAACTATATCAACACTGAATCTCAGGATCTACTAGGTTAATTTACTAATTGAACTGCAGACGTTGGACATCTCTCAGCTCGATGGAGGATTGCAAGAAAATAGCTGATCGCAGCTGAAAGCTGAAGTTCAGCTTCTTTGGAGTTCCGTGAGAAAGACTTGGTGACCCTTATTAAGGCTTTGTTCCCTTCCCGCTTTACTCACAAAACCACCTCCGTCGACAGGAACATCATGATTAGGATTCGCCATGTCATTTTTGACAATCGGAATATAGAAAGCGATAGTTAAAATGCGTCCTTACTGACACGAATTATGATTAAAACTGGAGTAAAGCATCCCTAGTGACGTCACCGTAGTTCTGCGTTGTGCACATGTGCCCACGCCTCCAAACGCTTGTGGTATTGGGTAACAATATACTAGCAATAACAATACGTCTTTATGGCAAACATAAAAATACCATAAACCTTTCGAACTTACGAAGGATATTTTCAGATATTTTGTACGTAAACACTACAGGCAATGATATTGTTTGCTCTTTAAACAAAAAAACCTCTCTCATTTGACATCCCAATGCCTAATCTGCCATCGGAAAAACCATGTGCGTAAGTTCGACTTCAATAAAATTGAAATGAGATTTGATTACTTTATATTCGATCCTTTAATAAGTTATTACTTTATGTTACTCAAATGGAATAACTAACTTTACCATGGATCCATGAACCCATAAGTTAATCTATGACCATTTCCATATAGTTACTCAGCTCTGTTATCCTACTTTCACCCTGATGTGCTTGAGCAAAATCACAATTTTGCAAAAACCTCTGGACAGATGAAAATCATACCAAAACTTAGCATAATATCTTATCTCGATTCAAAATCCTATGTTACCCTCGAGCATGGTTTCAGTAGTACCTACTAAAACAGATAACTAGTTAGTTACCTAAGGACCGCTTCTCATCTCATCTCATCCCTTAAAAATAGACTCTCTCGCTAGTCCAGTCAATGAATGCCTTAACGACGGTGTAGAGAGAAATCCGTGGAACACAATTTCTGACCTCGGGACTTTATTTAGCCTAGTTAGGTGGTGAACATAGCAAAAGTCCCCGCCCTTAGCCCTTGAGCCGGCGGGGACTTTAAAACCGAAAAGTGATACCTTTAAACCCCCCTCGGTTTAAAGGTATCACTTTTCGGTTTTTCGCTTAATTCTCGGAAACTATGCGTCCTAGTGACATGACTACTATGAACCAAAAAAAGCTTATTCAATTTGCTACAGGTGAGACCGTCAAGTTTTTCTATATCTTGTATAGTTTTTGCGGCATCTGCTCTAGAAGGTCTGTAAAATTGGAAATTTTATTGTTGTCTTACATGTTCCTTTCAGGAGAAAATCGACTAAATCAACATTGAGCAAACACTATAGACATGCGGGAGCATGTTAAGCCTAGTTCCATGGAGGGGACTGCACCGTGCGTATATTTAGACGAACCAATTAGAGCCACTTTTGACTCCTCATCATTCAAAAACTACTGTGCATTAACACTTCAAATTTGGCTCATGTATTGAGACTTGCAAGATATACATCAGCTTCAAATTTCATAAATATACCTCAAACGGTTATTTAGGTATTGACGTTCAAAAATCGATATTTAGAGCACTAAAATCTATCTATCACATGTGAAATGTTAAAATTTACTGGTTTTTTATTTGTTCCTTTGTATTTACATAACTACCTTTCTGGATGCCAAATTTGAACCTTCGAGGTCATCTGGAAGTGGTTAGAATTTGGTCTATAGGTCAGACATGTAGATTTTTGGACGTCAATATCTAAAGAACCGTTTGAGGCATATTTATGAAATTTGAAACTGATGTATATCTTGCAAGTCTCAACACATGAGCCAAATTTGAAGTGTTAATGCACAGTAGTTTTTGAGTGATGCGGAGTCAAAAGTGGCTCAAAGTGATTCGTCTAAATATACGCACGGTGCAGTCCCCTCCCTGGAACTAGGCTTAACATGCTCCCGCATGTCTATAATGATTGCACAATGTTGATTTAGTCGGTTTTCTCCTGATGGGAACGTGTAAGACAAAAATAAATTTTCCAATATTACAGACCTTCTAGAGCAGATGCCGCGAAAACTACACAATTTATAGAAAAACTTGTCTATCTCACCTGTAGCAAATTGAATATGCTTTTTTTGGTTCAAAGTAGTCATGTCACTAGGACGCATAGTTTCCGAGGATTAAGCGAAAAACCGAAAAGTGGCACCTTTAAACCCCCCTCTCCCCGCCGGCTCAAGGGCTAAGGGCGGGGACTTTTGCTATGTTCACCTCCTAACTAGTCTAAATAAAGTCCTGAAGTCAGAAATTGTGTTCTACAGTTTTCCATCTATAATGCTTTATTGACTGGACTACGCATAATAAAATACAAACACACTTGTGGTATGCGAACCAATTTTCTGTCACGACGCTCACTCGTCTCCACTCACACTCACTGCCCTGGAAAATAACCCGCGTACCTGATCATATTAAATTACTGTTTACTGACTCGAGCACGTCCTGCTCCGAACATCTAGCTGTTCGTAAAAAAGGTTTTCGGTGTTTTGAACGTAGGTACATGAGTTGCAGTGCTGGCCAAGGTATAAAAGTTGAATGTACCTTCACAGTACCACACACCGCCCACACTAGATTTCCTCTGAAATTACACACTTACCCCCTAACTAATAAAACTTACACGCTTGTTGAACAGAGTTTTAAAATGACGTTTAGGATGGTAATGTCATTTTAAAACAGTGTTCAACAAGTGTGTATCTTTTTATCAGTAGATAAGGGGGTTTTTGTAGAGCTAAGAATAACTAAGTTAAAATCATTGTTCATGGTCAGGTACCACTATCGACCTACGTAAGCACCCTGAAAGGGTCTAAGCACTGAACAAAAGATTTGTATTGATAAATTATAATAATAAATATAATGCATGAAACTAAAAAATATTTGTCAGTTTTATTATTTGTCTCATAAGACATTCGCAGACTCAATCGTAATCGTAATACTATGTTTGCAAACTAATCTGTAGATAATTTCTAAGAAAATAAACAACATCTTTAAGCTTATCTCTTATCAAAGCCTTCTTATCACTACACGATTACTTTAATTATTACGATCCCGAACTCTATGAACTTCCCCTTCCCCTTCCACATGAGATATGAGATAGTGGTGATTACGCTCTACGGCTTAGACCTTAAGGCCACCTTATCATGAACTTGTAAAGACAGATTAATGCAACACTATTGTTGATAAGCACGTGTAGAGTCACGAGAGATTTGCTCCTTCACGAGAGATGCAGGGTCTTAATAATCGTTGTAACCGATAACAAAAAAAGGTCTAGATAGACAAACCTAATTTAACAGTTTTTAGCCTCATTAAAAGTATAGCTTTAACAATTTTAAGTAAATTGGCGGAAATAAGTTTCTCCTAAATTCTTAGTAAAATAAGAACTGGAAGGTTTATCTAATTATAATAAACTTTATTAGAAAATGTGATTGAAAGAAAACTAAGGCCCACAAGAAATTCAAGGCTCTACGTATTACCTTAACAACACGCATAAGACAGTCTTGACAGTGTACCAGTTTTCTTTTCTCTTGTAATATAGGACACTGAGTTCAGAGGCACATAAAGCTCTTTAAGCCATTTTTCAATTAATACACACAATCATATACAAATAATACGAAGGAGACTAGATAAGAGAGTTAAGTATTAAGTATGTTGATTTTGCATGTTTGGTTTTATTATCACAAGATGGCTGAAAGATAAAATTTACACAAAGTTGTGACGAGAATGTAACCTGCATTGTAATATTTGACGTTTCATAAATTAAATCCTTTCCCTAAAATCTGATAGGTATAACTTAGTAAATATGTATATGGTTAGGGTGACTATGACGCTGGCTTATCTACTTGTTTTTGTTCAATAAGCGAGCACCTACTTATATTATTGCTGAAAAAAAAAACTATCGAGTACTGGTTTAAATGGAACCCTCTATGTAGGGGTACCTAATTAGGAAACTGGTATGAGATGAGTAAGTAGGTAAGTACGTTACTCGAAAGAACAACAATGCCTGCCCCTGTATCACCTGTATTTCAGTTACAAACATACTGTAATAATATTTCAATCCAAATTAGTATGATTGGCATAACAATACGAGTGATTCTTTTACTTTTTGTAATGCTTCTCCTGAAGGTCAAAAGAAATAAATTAAAAGTTAAGATACTACTTAAGACACAATTTTCTTTTTAAGCATGAGTACTTTTAAGATGTCTACGTAGTTATTTAATTTTTAGCGTTAAAAGTTGCATCGCAAACTAATTTTTAAAATTATAAATAACTTGAATGTCTACGTGTAGACACAAGTTCGTATAATAAAACCAGCTGTATGCAAATGTTACAGTTTTCATAATAGACACCGACTGTGTAATCTGAAGACAAAAAAGTGGTAATTAATATGTAAAACAACTCTCAAATATGTTCATTTATCATCTCGCGTTCATCAATTAAAACATCATGTTACTTACATAAATCTTGTGAAATTTTCTTACATTAACATGAAACGAATTTTCCACTACTGTAAGTTTCGACAAAGAGAATACCTACGTAGTAGATACATATTTACTTAGTCATTAGAAAATATCATAATTTAAATAGTAATATGTCGTTATTGATAAGATAAAGTTGTTTAACTAAAAGGTATTTTAATAGGTCATATGTCTAGTAAAATAAAACAACGAAAATTTATTAATTAAACGGTGGTTTTATGCCCGTTTTCACCATCAATCCCTAATGTTTTAAGTGACCTCTATTTAAACAAAATTCCTGTTATTTGTTAAGTACCAGGTTCCTGGCATTAGGCACCCAATCACGGTTTTAGAACAAGACTTTTAGAAATATAGAAAAAGCTTTATTTTTACTTTTAAATCAGATGTTCAGATTTTCATTTTTCTAGTCGCTTTGTTCGTCTTTTGCAATGATGAATAACAATCAGCATATCAAATCTGGATTAGTTTCGCCGAAAACGCGTCATGAAACAAACTGTACATTCCATAGACCACAGATAACCCATACCAAATCTCTAAACACTAAGGCTGGGTTGCACCATCTTACTTTAACTTTGACAAACGTCATAAATCTGTCAAACTCCATACAAAAAACACCAGTTATCGTTAAAGTTACGGTCAAAGTTAGGTGGTGCAACTCAGCCTAAGGGTGGATTCGACCGAACAAGAGTAAATAATAATCTCAGAATAAATGTGTTTGACATAATATGTAACATGTATTTCCCATATTGAAATGGTCAATGTGCCAGTTATACCAGGAGTTATTCTCGGATTAAAGTTTGGTCGAATCGGGCCTAAACCGTTGTTTGAGAATGCCTTCATATCTAGCTAGATACATAAATGTATTTATTTATGTTATCTTACCTAGATGTGTATGAACAGAAATAAATGGTTCAAATAGCAGCTACGAGTAAATCATTCATGACACTCACAGCCTGATAACTTGATATCACTATAGACAGAGATACGAGCTTAACAAGCAATTTATTATTTCTCAGTTAATTAACCATTAATGAGTTATCAATGCACAATCCTGAGCAAACAATACTTGCGGTATCTTAATTATTTGCTATCCTAGCTGTTGCAACTACGGTGGAAACGTTTTAATTAAACAATGTTATGCTACGATTGCCTATCGGCCGTACCAACCCGTACCTATTGCTATTACTTACATCCTGATATATTTTTTAGAATCATAAACTATGTACATATTTGCAAAACCCTGCCATAAAACTATAGACTATAGTGTCCACTCCCTATATCAGATTTCGTAGCAATACAAGGGTTTGACGCTACGCTACGATTTAATAAAGTGGAACCGATTTTGATTCGGTAGGTATCTGAAATGGACTTCTTTGGCTGGGTTACCTACACCCTCTTACTTTAACAAATATGAAAAATCTGTCAAACTCCATACAAAAAAACACCGCTTGTCGTTACAGTTACAGTTAAAGTTAGGTGGTGCAACTCAGCCTTAAACCACAACATTAACATCTCTAAAAACTGTTCTTCTAGAGCTTTTAAGATTTTGTGTCGCATAGTTCGCAAACAGACGAAACCCAATTTGTTCAAACCCGCCAAATCTTTTTTAAAAGTTAGATACCTACCCACACTAGGGGCACGATATTTTAACCCACATATTGGTCATGTTTGTACCTTGACCCAATAAAACAGACTTGGTCCTGTAAGCCTGCCCGAGCATTATTCAGAAGTCCTACCTAAGCATAGAAGCCTTCACTTACATTCATACAGGTAAGTCGTTCCGCCCGTTGAGTTTAATATTTGCAGAATGCTAATGCTACATACTAAATGTTTAAAATATTGTGATGTAATATACATTTAAATTGCATGTCAGGTATTTAATTGCATGCTTGAAAAATTTGCTTCATTATAAAAAAACTTATTTACATAACATAAACGCTTCATCGAGCGTTGTTTGCACTTGTAGTGCGTTAAAACTTAAAAGAATTACAAAACTAACATAAAATATAGGTACATTAATTAATTATATTCGTACATACTTTTTATTTGATTCCAGGAGTAAAACCGTATCACTAAAAATTAATTTCAATCATTTCACTGAAACTTTACAAAAATACCACGGGTACAATGTAAACAATAGCACATCCAAAACTTGACAATGGATTTCACAACACCACGGAAACACTTGAAGCAAAAGGTTGTGTTACATCGTATTTAGTGACGCAACGAAAGTAAAAGTGTGCGGTATAGCGGCGTACGCGCAGTACGAGCGCTCACGCACCTGTCTCGCGGCGGACTGCGCCTGCGCGTGTCAAGGCCCGCGCAGGGGTCGCGAACATTTTTACTTAATAATTTGCATTACTATCTCTTATCTTACCCGCATTGGAGATTAACTCAGGGGTACCTAACTCAGCATTTCTGCATTTTAACACTGGCTCAACCATTTCTTTTGATTCCCAGTGTTAACTTGAACTTTTACTTATTTAGGTACTTATTAAAAAACTAGACCGACAGTTGGTCAGTAAAATAAAATTTAAGATTACGAGTAATAAAATTTTTGTTTTAATTTGTAGATAAATATGTCATAATTTGCAATTTTCAACCGACTTCAAAAAAGGAGGAGGTTCTCAATTCGACCCGTATGTTTTTTTTTCTATGTTTGTTACGCGATAACTCCGCCAATTATGAACCGATTTGAACAAATCTTTTTTCGGCGTATAGGTAATATCTCAAGGGTGGTCCCATTTAAATTTAATAATAGAAAACAACCCCCAAGGGTGGAAAATTGGGGATGAACTTTTTTATACGCAATATCTCCACCGATTATAAATCAATTTGAACGATTATTATTTTGTTGAATATGTATTATCAAAGGTGTGGTTTCATGCGAATTTGAAGAAAATATTTCACCCCCAAGGGTGGAAAATTGGGGATGAACTTTTTTATACGCAATATTTTTAATTTTTAGTTTTTTTTGTGTTCACGCATTTGAAGTCGGTTTTATTTTTTTTTAAAGTTAATTATAATTTTAACAAATAGGTACGGTGCGGTGCGAACCTGAAATCTTAACATTTTTCTTCAATTCTCTCGGTCCTAAAAAAACTGATGTAAATAATTAAGTAAGTATTGTCTTGTCATGTTAAATGCCGTAACATAATTATAATCGTTTATATACAGTGTGAGTCACGTTAAAGTGTACATATGAAAATAGATGAAACTAGACCTATTTTTATCGACAAAAAAGAGGTCAAAAAATTTTTGAGATTTTTTTTAAATTTTTTATAGAATATTTTTTCTTCCAATTACTTATTGTAAAGAAAACGTAAAAACTTTTAAACTAAGCGGTATATCCTGATAAAATAAAAACTGTAATAATGATAAATAACAGGCAATACTAAAAAAATACATAAAATACACAAAAAAGGCCAACAAATAATAAAAAATGATACTTTTTGAAAAAAATCTGCTTTAAAATTCGTGTTTTTTTGGTAATTTGATAAATTTCTCCAAAAAATGCCCCTATAACAGGTGGTTTTTATTACTTTGTATTATTCTCCATCGTATTATCTTTGTAAAACCAAAAATCGCATGTCTCTATCCCTATCACAACATTTGCTATGAGCGTTTTTGGAGAAATTTATCAAATAACCAAAAAAACACGAATTTTAAAGCAGATTTTTTTCAAAAAGTATCATTATTTATTATTTGTTGGCCTTTTTTGTGTATTTAATATATTTTTTTAGTATTGCCTGTTATTTAGCATTATTACTGTTTTTATTTTATCAGGATATACCTCTTAGTTTAAAATTTATTACGTTTTCTTTACTATAAGTAATTGGAAGAAAAAAAAATCTATAAAAAATTAAAAAAAAATCTCAAAAAAATTCTGACCTCTTTTTTGTCGATAAAAATAGGTCTAGTTTCATCTATTTTCATATGTACACTTTAACGTGACTCACACTGTATTTAAATAGTCTTGTAAACTTTTCGCATGAAACAAATCACTTTAGAACGTTTATTGTTAAATTAATATAATAAATTGTGTCTATTCCTATTGAAAAATACTTTTCAGGACCAGTCATAATTAAATGAAAATAATAACCTCAATTATAGTTCGTAGTGAACAATATTTAGTTATTTTATAACTTTGTAGGCATGTTACGTAAGTTATTAAAATCATTCTAGTTGTCTTACTTACAAAGTAAGTACATAATTATGTAGGTACCTACGGAAAACGGTGCAGCAAACACGCAAATATTAAACTGTATTAAATCACACACAATTAAATCATGCATTCAAAATTCAAGCTTAATTATAAAATAAAATTACCGACATAAATCATTCAAATAAAATTAATGACAATTTAAAATAAACCACCATAAATGCCCTAGGTTGCTAACCCCTGGAGTATACAACCTGTTTGGCCGGACATGTGTAGGGCCACCATAAGTTGGGGGAAGCTTGGTTGGACACGCTTCTCGTAGTTACAGTGGGGTAATTATAACTACAGACGCAGTGGGGCTTGAGGACTTGATAACATGGTTATAGTGGAAGGGAAACAATTCACATTTTTAATTTACTATTGCACCGTTATACTGACGGTACGGAAAGCCCATTGAGCTTCACTGGGACACCTTAAGTGGAGGTAATAAGATGCTATTTGTTAAAAAAAATGTTGATTATGTGCTATCGACTAAAACTACCTACTTATTAAAATGAACAGCGAAACATTTTATTATGATAAATACTGCTAATACTTTAGCAGGCTAATACTTATACTGTGCCTCTATACCAACTTACTTTAATTAATTTAGATTCAATCTAACTAATATGGAACCTTAATCGAACAAGTAACATCACACAAAGTATTTTTAAGATACACTATACCAACTCAGAAATTCCTTTTATACGAATTTTGTATTCCAACTTCTCAATTCTAAACTAAAGACGAGGCTTCATAGTTACGAAAATACTAAGATTGGGTTGCACCATCTTATTTTAACAATTCCATACAAAAAACACAGGTTATCGTTGAAGTTACAGTCAAAGTTAGGTAGTGAACTCAGCCTAAGTAGGTGGTGGTTACTGTTAGGTATTACAATTGATTTCCTTTAAGCCAAAAGTTCTAAGTGAGATAGTAATCACATTCACATTAGATAATCTCTTAATCCATTAGACAACACGCAGTAGTGTAGGTACGTTCACTTGGATCGTAAGTAGCCCGTTAAAAGATTTATTACCTTTGTTAGTCTAGATGATAAGTTTCACCTTTATTTAGTGTTCAACGAAATTGATTTTTTCTATTAATAATTAGCAGTGGAACGAATGGCTCCACTTTCCCTTTTTCTTACGCTACACAGATGATTGCTTTTCATCATCTTTTAATGATTTAAAATTAATTAACAATTGCATCTTGCAGAGTTCCATTCTTCATTAGAGATTTTTGGAAATTATCAGTAATAATAGAATTTGCTTCCAGCGATAAATTTTAATATGATCTTGTGTTGTTATGTTTTATCACTTTTTTCTTGGTTTTTAATATTGTGTACAAAGAGATATACTTATTAAACTGTTTTCTCTTTGTGTAAACAAACAATGTACACTTACTGATAAGTTATTATGTTTTTGTTGATTAGTTAGTAAGAATAATGGATGGCTCAATAAAATTATTTTTGATTTTGATCTTTAGACCTAGTCGTTTAGGTCCTGCTATTAGTGCTACTTTGGCTCACGTAAGCCACTCTTACAAATTAGTGCAACATGTGGTTGTCGCCCTACCGGAAATACCTGGGACCAGTCAGAGAAATAGGCAGCTGAAGCTGGACAAAAAAGCGTTGCCGTGCCCAGTAGCCTGGAACTGGGCTCCTTTTGTAACTTTCAATTGAATTACAATGAACAAGTCGTGCTACCACACTCATGGAGTAAACATCAAGTATAATAAAATTTGAATTACTAATGCTAAAGTTAAAAAAATATTCTTATTAGGTAGTTAACACCAAATTCCAAGGCATAACTGTATAAAAAAATACCTGTGATTGATTAGTATAGTAATAGAGTTGTTTAACAAGTGGCGTCATAAGTAGACTAATTCCTCAGTACCTAGTTTTACTGTATTTTGGTTGTTATTACATAAACGGTTCAATGAACTTTACCGCTAAATTGCACCACCCAAGTTTGACCGTATTAACTTTGACGATAACCGGTGTTTTTTGTATGGAGTTTGACAGATTTTTGACGTTTGTTAAAGTTGAAGTAAGATGGATTGTCCTAAGGATTTATCTGTTGTGCTCACTTCTAACCACCCAAAGTTAAAAATAAATATGACCTGTATTCGGCTTCATTTCAAGACTGCTGCAATGTCAGACTACTTTCAGTTACAAAAACGGCAGGTTGTTTCAGCCGCGGGCGCGGCTAATGTGCGCTGAAAGATGCTGAAAAGAGACTGGGGAACTCCTTTCAGGTAAGGCTGGGGGCACGCTTGCGACATAGTCTGATAGTAATAAAAGCATAAAGCAGTCATAAAGCTCGTAATTAAACAAATTGATATTTTAGTCATATGTACCCGACCGAAAGCTGGCTGACTCATAGCAAAGCAAAACATAAAGAGAGTTAAAAATAGTCTCAAAATTAAAGAATACATTGATACATAATTGTGTACAATTGTTGAAAATTATCCTGAAGAATAATTTGAGACAAAAATGCTTAAGAGCGTTTACGCCGTTTGGCGCAAAAACAGTACTTTTTCAACTCGTTACAATCATTAACCAGTAATACTACAAATATGTTATAGGCATAAATAGTTAGGCAATTTCGTCGTCTAAATAGTTAATTGAGAAAATATTGCGATAAGTTGAGTATTCAAGAATTANACCGCGCTCATGGAGCTGGCGCAGCTCGTGCGCGCCAACTGGACCGCCGACTACTACGCGCCGCAGGTGACGTCACACAGCACTGTCGCCCAGTATACCAGC